>NC_143044.1:26875000-26895000 GCF_057628025.1 Oncorhynchus mykiss | reverse complement strand
AGTGTGTGTACCCCGAGTGTGTGTGCAGTGAGTGTGTGTGTGTACAGCGAGTGTGTGTACAGTGAGTTTGTGTGTGCAGTGAGTGTGTGTACAGTGAGTGTGTGTACAGTGAGTGTGTGTGCAGTGAGTGTGTGTGTACAGTAAGTTTGTGTGCAGTGAGTGTGTGTACAGTGAGTGTGTGTGCAGTGAATGTGTGTACCCCGAGTGTGTGTGCAGTGAGTGTGTCTGTGTACAGCGAGTGTGTGTACAGCGAGTGTGTGTGCAGTGAGTGTGTGTGTGTGTGTGCAGTGAGTGTGTGTGCAGTGAGTGTGTGTGCAGTGAGTGTGTGTACCCCGAGTGTGTGTGCAGTGAGTGTGTGTGTGAACAGCGAGTGTGTGTACAGTGAGTGTGTGTGCAGTGAGTGTGTGTGTGTGTTTGTGTGTGTGTGTGCAGTGAGTGTGTGTGCAGTGAGTGTGTGTACAGTGAGTGTGTGTGCAGTGAGTGTGTGTGCAGTAAGTGTGTGTACAGCGAGTGTGTACAGTGAGTGTGTGTGTGTACAGTGAGTGTGTGTGCAGTGAGTGTGTGTGTGTGTACACTGAGTGTGTGTGCAGTGAGTGTGTGTGTACAGTGAGTTTGTGTGCAGTGAGTGTGTGTACAGTGAGTGTGTGTGCAGTGAGTGTGTGTACCCCGAGTGTGTGTGCAGTGAGTGTGTGTGTGAACAGCGAGTGTGTTTACAGTGAGTGTGTGTGCAGTGAGTGTGTGTGTGTGTGTGCAGTGAGTGTCTGTGCAGTGAGTGTGTGTGCGGTGAGTGTGTGTACAGTGAGTGTGTGTGCAGTGAGTGTGTGTGCAGTGAGTGTGTGTACAGTGAGTGTGTGTGCAGTGAGTGTATGCAGTGAGTGTGTGTACAGTGACTGTGTGTGCAGTGAGTGTGTGTACAGTGAGTGTGTGTGCAGTGAGTGGGTGTACAGTGAGTGTGTGTGCAGTGACCGTGTGTGCAGTGAGTGGGTGTGTGTGTGTGTGTGTGTGTACAGTGAGTGTGTGTGCAGTGAGTGTGTGTACAGTGAGTGTGTGTGCAGTGACTGTGTGTATAGTGAGTGTGTGTGCAGTGAGTGTGTGTGCAGTGAGTGTGTGTGTGTACAGCGAGTGTGTACAGTGTGTGTGTGTGTGTGTGTGTGTGCAGTGAGTGTGTGTACAGTGAGTGTGTGTGCAGTGAGTGTATGCATTGAGTGTGTGTGCAGTGAGTGTGTGTGTGTGTGTGTGTGTGCAGTGAGTGTGTGTGCAGTGAGTGTGTGTACAGTGAGTGTGTGTGCAGTGAGTGTGTGTGCAGTGAGTGTGTGTGTGTACAGCGAGTGTGTACAGTGTGTGTGTGTGTGTGCAGTGAGTGTGTGTACAGTGAGTGTGTGTGCAGTGAGTGTATGCATTGAGTGTGTGTGCAGTGAGTGTGTGTGTGTGTGTGTGTGTGTGTGTGTGTGTGTGTGTGTGTGTGTGTGTGTGTGTGTGTGCAGTGAGTGTGTGTACAATGGGAGTGTGTATAGTGAGTGTGTGTGCAGTGAGTGTGTGTGCAGTGAATGTGTGTGTACAGCGAGTGTGTACAGTGTGTGTGTGTGTGTGCAGTGAGTGTGTGTACAGTGAGTGTATCCAGTGAGTGTGAGTACAGCGAGTGTGTGTGCAGTGAGTATGTGTACAGTGAGTGTGTGTGCAGTGAGTGTGTGTGCAGTGAGTGCGTGTGTGTGCAGTGAGTGTGTGTGCAGTGAGTGTGTGGACAGTGAGTGTGTGTGCAGTGAGTGTGTGTGTGTGTGCAGTGAGTGTGTGTGCAGTGAGTGTGTGTACAGTGAGTGTGTGTGCAGTGAGTGTGTGTGCAGTAAGTGTGTACAGCGAGTGTGTACAGTGAGTGTGTGTGTGTACAGTGAGTGTGTGTGCAGTGAGTGTGTGTGTGTACACTGAGTGTGTGTGCAGTGAGTGTGTGTGTGTACAGTGAGTTTGTGTGCAGTGAGTGTGTGTACAGTGAGTGTGTGTGCAGTGAGTGTGTGTACCCCGAGTGTGTGTGCAGTGAGTGTGTGTGTGAACAGCGAGTGTGTTTACAGTGAGTGTGTGTGCAGTGAGTGTGTGTGTGTGTGCAGTGAGTGTCTGTGCAGTGAGTGTGTGTGTAGTGAGTGTGTGTACAGTGAGTGTGTGTGCAGTGAGTGTGTGTGCAGTGAGTGTGTGTACAGTGAGTGTGTGTGCAGTGAGTGTGTGTGCAGTGAGTGTGTGTGCAGTGAGTGTATGTGCAGTGAGTGTGTGTACAGTGACTGTGTGTGCAGTGAGTGTGTACAGTGAGTGTGTGTGTACAGTGAGTGTGTGTGCAGTGAGTGTGTGTACAGTGAGTGTGTGTGCAGTGAGTGTGTGTACAGTGAGTGTGTGTGCAGTGACTGTGTGTGCAGTGAGTGGGTGTGTGTGTGTGTGTACAGTGAGTGTGTGTGCGGTGAGTGTGTGTACAGTGAGTGTGTGTGCAGTGACTGTGTGTATAGTGAGTGTGTGTGCAGTGAGTGTGTGTGTGTACAGCGAGTGTGTACAGTGTGTGTGTGTGTGTGTGCAGTGAGTGTGTGTACAGTGCGTGTGTGTGCAGTGAGTGTATGCAGTGAGTGTGTGTGCAGTGAGTGTGTGTGTGTGTGTGTGCAGTGAGTGTGTGCGCAGTGAGTGTGTGTACAGTGAGTGTATGTGTGTGTGTGTGTGTGTGTGTGTGTGCAGTGAGTGTGTGTACAATGGGAGTGTGTATAGTGAGTGTGTGTGCAGTGAGTGTGTGTGCAGTGAGTGTGTGTGTACAGCGAGTGTGTACAGTGTGTGTGTGTGTGCAGTGAGTGTGTGTACAGTGAGTGTATCCAGTGAGTGTGAGTACAGCGAGTGTGTGTGCAGTGAGTATGTGTACAGTGAGTGTGTGTGCAGTGAGTGTGTGTGTACAGTGAATGTGTGTACAGTGAGTGTGTGGACAGTGAGTGTGTGTGCAGTGAGTGTGTGTGCAGTGAGTGTGTGTACAGTGAGTGTGTGTGCAGTGAGTTTGTGTGCAGTGAGTGTCTGTGGAGTGAGTGTGTGTACAGTGAGTTTATGTGCAGTGAGTGTGTGTACAGTGAGTGTGTGTGCAGTGAGTGTGTGTACCCCGAGTGTGTGTGCAGTGAGTGTGTGTGTGTACAGCAAGTGTGTGTACAGTGAGTGTGTGTGTGCAGTGAGTGTGTGTACAGTGAGTGTGTGTACAGTGAGTGTGTGTGCAGTGAGTGTGCGTGTACAGTAAGTTTGTGTGCAGTGAGTGTGTGTACAGTGAGTGTGTGTGCAGTGAATGTGTGTACCCCGAGAGTGTGTGTGCAGTGAGTGTGTGTGTGTACAGCGAGTGTGTGTACAGCGAGTGTGTGTGCAGTGAGTGTGTGTGTGTGTGTGTGTGTGCAGTGAATGTGTGTGCAGTGAGTGTGTGTGCAGTGAGTGTGTGTACCCCGAGTGTGTGTGCAGTGAGTGTGTGTGTGAACAGCGAGTGTGTGTACAGTGAGTGTGTGTGCAGTGAGTGTGTGTGTGTGTGTTTGTGTGTGTGTGTGCAGTGAGTGTGTGTGCAGTGAGTGTGTGTACAGTGAGTGTGTGTGCAGTGAGTGTGTGTGCAGTAAGTGTGTGTACAGCGAGTGTGTACAGTGAGTGTGTGTGTGTACAGTGAGTGTGTGTGCATTGAGTGTTTGTGTACACTGAGTGTGTGTGCAGTGAGTGTGTGTGTGTACAGTGAGTTTGTGTGCAGTGAGTGTGTGTACAGTGAGTGTGTGTGCAGTGAGTGTGTGTACCCCGAGTGTGTGTGCAGTGAGTGTGTGTGTGAACAGCGAGTGTGTTTACAGTGAGTGTGTGTGCAGTGAGTGTGTGTGTGTAGTGAGTGTGTGTACAGTGAGTGTGTGTGCAGTGAGTGTGTGTGCAGTGAGTGTGTGTACAGTGAGTGTGTGTGCAGTGAGTGTGTGTGCAGTGAGTGTGTGTACAGTGAGTGTATGCAGTGAGTGTGTGTACAGTGAGTGTGTGTGCAGTGAGTGTGTGTACAGTGAGTGTGTGTGCAGTGACTGTGTGTGCAGTGAGTGGGTGTGCAGTGACTGTGTGTACAGTGAGTGTGTGTGCAGTGAGTGTGTGTACAGTGAGTGTGTGTGCAGTGACTGTGTGTGCAGTGAGTGGGTGTGCAGTGAGTGTGTGTACAATGAGAGTGTGTATAGTGAGTGTGTGTGCAGTGAGTGTGTGTGCAGTGAGTGTGTGTGTGTACAGCGAGTGTGTACAGTGTGTGTGTGTGTGTGCAGTGAGTGTGTGTACAGTGAGTGTGTGTACAGTGAGTGTATGCAGTGAGTGTGTGTACAGCGAGTGTGTGAAAAGTGAGTGTGTGTGCAGTGAGTGTGTGTACAGTGAGTGTGTGTGCAGTGAGTGTGTGTGTACAGTGAATGTGTGTACAGTGAGTGTGTGGACAGTGAGTGTGTGTGCAGTGAGCTTGTGTGTGTGTGTGCAGTGAGTGTGTGTGCAGTGAGTGTGTGTACAGTGAGTGTGTGTGCAGTGAGTGTGTGTGCAGTGAGTGTGTGTGGAGTGAGTGTGTGTACAGTGAGTTTGTGTGCAGTGAGTGTGTGTACAGTGAGTGTGTGTGCAGTGTGTGTACCCCGAGTGTGTGTGCAGTGAGTGTGTGTGTGTGTACAGCGAGTGTGTGTACAGTGAGTGTGTGTGCAGTGAGTGTGTGTGTGCAGTGAGTGTGTGTGCAGTGAGTGTGTGCGTGTACAGTGAGTTTGTGTGCAGTGAGTGTGTGTACAGTGAGTGTGTGTGCAGTGAGTGTATGTACCCCGAGTGTGTGTGCAGTGAGTGTGTGTGTGTACAGCGAGTGTGTGTACAGTGAGTGTGTGTGTGTGCAGTGAGTGAGTGTGTGTGTGTGTGTGTGTGTGTGTGTGTGTGTGCAGTGAGTGTGTGTGTGTGTGTGCAGTGAGTGTGTGTGCAGTGAGTGTGTGTGTAGTGAGTGTGTGTACAGTGAGTGTGTGTGCAGTGAGTGTGTGTGCAGTGAGTGTATGTACAGTGAGTGTGTGTGCAGTGAGTGTGTGTGCAGTAAGTGTGTGTGTACAGCGAGTGTGTACAGTGAGTGTGTGTGTACAGTGAGTGTGTGTGCAGTGAGTGTGTGTACAGTGAGTGTGTGTGCAGTGAGTGTGTGTACAGTGAGTGTGTGTGCAGTGAGTGTGTGTGCAGTGAGTGTATGTGCAGTGAGTGTGTGTACAGCGAGTGTGTGTACAGCGAGTGTGTGTAAAGTGAGTGTGTGTTCAACGATCACGGAGAAGAAAAAGAGGGAGAGAAAGAGCAGAGGGTGGGAGGGAGAATGAGAAGAACGGGAAATAAAAGAGGTAATGCTGGGGCTTAGTCTGAGAGGTACTAGGGACAAACACACACACTCACGGCGATCTGAAAGTGCACTAAAGTGATGTGACGGACAGAGGAGCTGGGAGGGAGGCAGGGAGACAGGGAGGCAGGGAGGTAGCGAGGCAGGCAGGCAGGCAGGCAGGCAGGCAGGCAGGCAGGCAGGCAGGCAGGCAGGCAGGCAGGCAGGCAGGCAGGCAGGCAGGCAGGCAGGCAGGCAGGCAGGGAGAAGATGGTATTTGACTCCCAGGGGAAAGATCTAACGAGGGCAGTGGAGCAGCAAGACTGGACTGGACACAGGCATGTTATCACCCACTCACAGCACTCCGTTATTCATCCATCCATCCATCCATCCATCTGGCACTACGGCCGTGTCGAAATCTGTCTTGTATACTAATGACTAAAACTTCATACTACAGTTTCCCGCCATTTGATGAGCCGAAAAGAGTATTACATTATCTCTCACTCCCTCTCATGGTAACTCCCTGGACCACGCCCCCCCCCCCCCTCCTGATTACCCCACACCCATACCCTCTGTCCTCCTCCTCTATCTCAGGCCTCTTCCCCTCTATCTCTTTACGTTTGGTGGTGCGTGCATATGTATGAGCGTGTGTGTGTGTGTGTGTGTGTGTGTGTGTGTATGTGTGTGTGTGTACATGTGTGTGATGTAGACTCACCTCATAGTGTGCTGTGCGTTGCGACTCGGAGATGAGCTGGGCGTTACAGATGTTGCAGTAACTCTCTGTGAACAGTCCTCCTTCCACCACCCCTGCCGACTTCATCTGAAGACATGCACACATAGAATAAACATACACACTTAAACCAATGTATCACCTTGTTAGGATACAGTGCATACAGTGCACAGTCAGAATACACCAAATCTGAATACTCTAAAACAAATCTAGGAGACTTGTCAGCTCTGAAAATCCACCAGAAAGTGACAGAGGATCTATTTTATTAAAATTATCTTTTTTTGCAGCAATGACAAGGTACAGTCTGTATTGATGGAAAGACGTATGAGAGAGGTGAAGTAGGGTAAAGTTGAAAACAATGACAAGCATCATTAAACTCCTGAGCGAACATATGCCAATCAAAGCATCTCTCATATTCTGTAGTTAAAAAACTTTCATTTATTATTGATTGACAGGTTAGATCCAACCAACCTGCAAATTAAACATGATAATTTCATCTCCACATTAATTAAGATGACATCACGACTGATAGAACATCATAATCTGCCCAAATATCTCCACTCCCACTGTGGGTATAACATGTTGCATGGAGGTTTGTCTGAGTAGACTGACTCGTTTATGAAGGCAATCGGTGATGAGATTAATTAAATGATAGTGGGAGAGGGGGGGGGGGGGGGCAGAGAGAGAGAGAGATGGGGGAGTGGGGAGATGGGAAGAGAGAGGGGG
Organism: Oncorhynchus mykiss; assembly: GCF_057628025.1. Lineage (NCBI taxonomy): Eukaryota > Metazoa > Chordata > Actinopteri > Salmoniformes > Salmonidae > Oncorhynchus > Oncorhynchus mykiss. The sequence goes on along the minus strand of NC_143044.1, from coordinate 26,888,233 downwards.
GGGGGGCGGGGAGATGGGGAGAGAGAGATGGGGAGAGAGAGAGGGAAAGAAAGACATGATCATTACCATCGTTATCTCACTTCACTTTAGCAACAGTGGCTTTGTCATTCATGCTAATAAAGCTTATCTGAATCAGAATATGAGAGAGAGAGAGAGAGAGAGAGAGAGAGAGAGAAAGAGAGAGCGAGAGAGAGAAAGAGAGCGAGAGAGAGAGAGAGAGATATGGGGGAGAGAAAAAGAGAGAGAGCGAGAGAGAGAGAGAGAGAGATATGGGGGAGAGAAAAAGAGAGAGAGCGAGAGAGAGAGAGAGAGAGCGAGAGAGAGAGAGAGAGATGGGGGAGAGAAAAAGAGAGACCGGGGGGAGCGGGGAGATAGAGGGGGAGAGAAAAAGAGAGAGACCGGGGGGAGCGGGGAGATGGGGAGAGAGAGGGGGGGAGAAAAAGAGAGAGAGCGAGAGAGAGCGAGAGAGAGAGAGAGAGAGATGGGGGAGAGAAAAAGAGAGACCGGGGGGAGCGGGGAGATAGAGGGGGAGAGAAAAAGAGAGAGACCGGGGGGAGCGGGGAGAGAGAGGGGGAGAGAAAAAGAGAGAGACCGGGGGGAGCGGGGAGATGGGGAGAGAGAGGGGGGGAGAAAAAGAGAGAGACCGGGGGGAGCGGGGAGATGGGGAGAGAGAGGGGGGGAGAAAAAGAGAGAGACCGGGGGGAGCGGGGAGATGGGGAGAGAGAGGGGGGGAGAAAAAGAGAGAGACCGGGGGGAGCGGGGAGATGGGGAGAGAGAGGGGGAGAGAAAAAGAGAGACCGGGGGGAGCGGGGAGATGGGGAGAGAGAGGGGGAGAGAAAAAGAGAGAGACCGGGGGGAGCGGGGAGATGGGGAGAGAGAGGGGGGGAGAAAAAGAGAGAGACCGGGGGGAGTTGAGAGAGACAGGATGGGAAAGACAAAGAAAGTGTGTGTGTGAGAGAGAGTGAGAGAGATATGTTTATGTTTTTTATTTTCCCTTCTGTACTTTAACTATTAGCACATAATTGCAACACTGTAAATATACATAATGACATGAAATGTATTTTTTATTTTGGAACTGTTTTGTGTGTAATTCTGACTGTTCATTTTTTATTGTTTATTTCACTTTTGTTTATCCATTTCACTTGCTTTGGCAATGTAAACATATGTTTCCCATGCAAATAAAGCCCTTGAATTGAATTGAGAGCGAGCCAATGGTATGTACAGTACCAGATGCTCAGCAGGCTCTGCTCACACTTACTGGTCTGAAGCCAAAAAACATGACTAACAACATTGGACACTTTATGGAACACAAAGCCTTCACTATCTCACCCTGGAAAATCCAAGGCCTGAGGTCATCTGACTTTGGCCTAAAGAGCCGGAACCTGGACTTCACCAAAGAAATCAGAAATACAGATATTGTCATCCTACAAGAGGAGATGGACCCACTGGTTACAGAGAGCTGGTAGGTTACAGAGAGCTGGTATTCCCATCCACCAAACTACCAGGTGTGAAACAGGGAAGGTACTCAGGGGGTAAGCTAATTTGGTATAGAGCAGACCTAAAACACTCTATTAAATTAATCAAAACAGGAACATTCTATATTTTGCTAGAAATTCGAAAAATAATTTGAAAACAAACTAAATTTTGATAAACTCCCATATCTACTGGGTGAAATACCACAGTGTGCCAGTACAGCAGCAATATTTGTGACCTGTTGCCACAAGAAAAGAGCAACCTGTGAAAAACAAACATTTTTGTAAATACAACCCATATTTATGTTTATTTATTTTCCCTTTGTACTTTAACTATTTGCACATATGACATTTGAAATGTCTTTATTCTTTTGAAACTTTTGTGAGTGTAATGTTTACTGTACATGTTTTTATTGTTTAATTATCTTTTGCTTATTATCTATTTCACTTGCTTTGGCAGAGTAAACATATGTTTCCCATGCCAATAAAGCCCTTAAATCGAATTGAAGTGAAAGACGCTGGAGAGAGAGAGAGAGACTGGGGGAAGTTGAGAGAGACAGACAGTGTGTGAGAGAGAGAGAGGGAGAGAGGGATAGAAAGAGATTATCATTACCATCTTTATCTCACTTCACTTTAGCAACAGTGGTTTTGTCATTCATGCTAATAAAGCTTATCTGAATCTGAATATGAGAGAGAGAGAGAGAGAGAGAGGAGAGAGAGAGAGAGAGAGAGAGAGAGAGAGAAAGAGGAGGGAGGGAAAGAGAGACCGAGTGGAGTTGCCTCCAACGACCTTGTCACAACTTAACTGATTAGCTCTAATGCATTAAAAAGGAAATAAATTCCACAAATTAACTATTAAGAAGGCACACCTGTTAATTGAAATGCATTACAGGTGACTACCTCATAAAGCTGGTTTAGATAATGCCAAGAGTGTGCAAAGCTGTCATGAAGGCAAAGGGTGGCTACTTTGAAGAATCATAAATATAAAATATACTTTGATTTGATTAACACTTTTTTTGGTTACTACATGATTCCATACATGTTATTTCATAGCAGTGATGTCTTCACTATTATTCTACATTGTAGAAAATAGTAAAAATAAAGAAAAACCCTTGAATAAGTAGGTGTTTTAAAACTTTTGACCGGTAGTGTATCTTTGGATGAATGCTAGCAAAGGCACTACACAACGCAACACAACACAAAATACATGAATTGCACTATAATGGTGACAAACGGTGCCGACAACCTCTTAGGTCCTACATAAAGTTTCCCCAACAGCACAGCTTTCTTTTCAGCACCATGGAGTGAATCCTTACCACCGCTACACCTGGCTATCAGCAGAGCCTTGTCTGGCAGCAAAACAGTTCATTCAGTCTCATTTTCTGGCTTTTTTAAAAAACCTTGCTGATATGGCTGAACCGCTTAAACAAATGTGGTTTCTACTGACAGTTTGTACAAACTATGGTATAAGGCACATATGTCAGAGTCAAGGCCCGCGGGCCACATCCGGCCCGCAAGAAGGTTTTTTACGGCCCCTGGGATGATCTTGATTTATTATTAGAACCGGCCCGCAGCAAGCCGGCAGCCCGCAGATCTTTTACACGCACCAATACTACATTTCCCACAATGCAAAGGTGACGCACCGAGCAGTAGGCTGCTTCATTTCAATATTTATTGGCACAGCAGTCGTCAGCATCACAGTAAAATTAACTTTCAGATACCCATCAAAAATGGCAAAACGGAAGGTGGATACTGAGAACCGGGGGTTTCAAACAAGGTGGGAGTCGGAGTATATGTTCACGAAGGTAGCTGGAAAACCTGTGTGTCTTCTGTGTGGAGAAAGTGTGGCGGTACTGAAAGAGTATAATCTGAGACGACATTATGAAACGAAACACGCGGACAAAAACAAGAATATGGACATGGAACAAAGGCTACAAAAGGCAGAGGAATTAAAACGAGGCCTCAAATCTCGACAGGCTCTGTTCAAAAAAGCCAAATCACAAGGCCAGGCTGCTGTCAAGGCCAGTTTTATTTTGGCAGAAGAGATCGCTAAATCAGCCCGGCCATTTACGGAGGGGGATTTCATCAAAAACTGCATGATTAAAGTTTGTGACGAAGTTTGCCCAGAAAAAAGGCAACTCTTTTTAAATGTGAGTCTGAGCAGAAACACCATTGCCGAGAGAGTAGACCAGTTGTCCATCAATCTAAAAGAGCAGCTTGTGAAAAAGGGAAAAGATTTTATTGCATATTCCTTGGCTGTGGATGAGAGCACCGACATTTCTGACATTGCCCAGTTGTCAATTTTCATCCGCGGAGTGGACTCCAACCTAAGCGTGACAGAGGAGTTTTTGGCTTTACGTCCTATGCATGGCACAACTACGGGGCATGATTTGTATGAAGAGGTGTCAAGATGTGTAAATGAGATGGAGCTGCCTTGGGAAAAACTCGTGGGTTTGACAACCGACGGAGCACCTGCGATGTGTGGACACAGGAGCGGACTGGTGGCGAAGATACGGGAAAAGATGCAAGAGGAAAACGCGACAGGTGAGCTGACAGCTTATCATTGTATCATACACCAGGAAGCGTTGTGCGGTAAAGCCTTGAAAATGGAGCATGTAATGAGCATCATCACGCGCACAGTTAACTTTATCAGGGCCAAAGGTTTGAATCACCGCCAGTTCAAGGCATTTCTGACGGAGTTAGAAACGGAGCATGGTGATTTGCCTTATCACACAGAGGTGCGATGGCTAAGCCAGGGAAAGGTGCTTCAAAGATGTTTCGAGCTTCGTGAGGAGATTTGTCTGTTCTTGGACAGCAAAGGGAAAGACACAACACAACTCCGAGACGAAATGTTTCTGTGTGAAATGGCTTTTCTGTGTGACATTACGAGTCATCTGAATGCAATAAACTTGCAGCTGCAGGGTCGGGATCGTGTCATCTCTGATATGTACAGTACAGTGAAGGCATTTAAAACCAAACTGACTCTGTGGGAGACGCAGATGCGGAAAGAAAATTTGAGCCACTTTCCCAGCTGCCAGACCATGAAAGAGAAGCTCTCTACCAGTGCGTTCCCGAGCACACAGTTGGCTGATAAAATAGGTATGCTTGCCGCTGACTTTCGACGCCGATTTGCTGACTTTGAAGCACAAAAAAGCAGGTTGGAACTGCTCGGTAACCCATTTGCTGTTGACGTGGAAAGCTCACCACCAAACCTCCAAATGGAGTTGATTGACCTCCAATGCAATGATGCACTGAGGGCAAAATATGCGGCAGTGGGTGCTGCGGAGTTCGCCCGTTTCCTCCCCGGCACAATGCCCCAGCTGCGCATCCAGGCTGCTCAAACGTTGTCTATGTTTGGCAGCACATACCTGTGTGAACAACTGTTTTCTTTGATGAACCTGAACAAAACATCACACAGAAGTCGACTTACTGCTGAACACCTCCACTCAATTCTGAGGATTTCTTCAGCTCAGAGCCTTACCCCGAACATTGATGAACTTGTGGAAAAGATGGGACACCACCAAGTATCACCCTCAACCTCAAACAAGTGAACATTACTGTGCAATCACATATTTAGAGTTTTTACTCAGTTCAAGTTTAAAAGTTAAAATTTAATATTTGTTTTCACTGCATGTTACTTCTCCTTAAACAAAGTGTTGTTTTTGATTAATAGATTTTTGCACTTTATTTTTTTGTATTTCAATCCAATTATATTTTAAAAATATTTCAGTTGAGTGGATGATAGAAAATTGCTATTATTGTTTTTTCTTTGAAGTAAATTTAGCCCACTTTTGCTAAAATAGAAAATATAGTCTACTGATGGTGCCTTGAATACCGGTTTCTTTCATTTAATGTTCATGTTATGGGGATATTTATATAAAGGAAATTTGTCTTTTGTGTCTGTTGAAAATTAAAGATTACTGACAGAGCCATAAGAAAATATTGCTTTATTTATCTGATCATATTGTAATATATTTGTTAGGTTTTCAGTAGGTTCAATTAGGTTCACTAGACTATATGCGTCATTTAAACATTTTTCAATGAACATTCGAACAGTCCGGCCCTCGTCTTGTAGCTGATTTTTTTATTTGGCCCTCCGTCCATTTGACTTTGACACCCCTGGTATAAGGGAACGATGAGTGGATAAGAGGCAATCCTGTGACGGCTTTCTTCCGTCGAAGGAGAGGAGGACCAAAATGCAGTGTGGTTAGAGTTCATGTTTTTTAATAAGAAAAACTAAACAAGAACACAAATACAAAATAACAAATGTGGCAAAACCGAAACAGTCCTATCTGGTGCAGAGAACTCAAAGACAGGAAACAACCACCCACAAAACCCAACACAAAACAGGCTACCTAAATATGGTTCCCAATCAGAGACAATGACTAACACCTGCCTCTGATTGAGAACCATATCAGGCCAAACATAGAACTAGACAAACTAGACATACAACATAGAATGCCCACCCAGCTCACGTCCTGACCAACACTAAAACAAGGAAAACACACAAGAACTATAGTCAGAACGTGACAAATCCATAATTTCCATTAAGACATTAATGAGCGAGCTAGGACACACATAGTAAATATAACTATTTGTTCATAACTTTTGAAATGTACAGAATTCAGAACATGGGACGTTCTTACAGTTTTCTCCCTGCACACCAAGTCAGAACCGTAGGATAAATAAAAGGGGCATATATGCAGACAATGCCCTGAAGGACGCTTCGACACTGCTGGGAATACAGATATGCATCTGTTGGTCACAGATACCTTACAATAAAAAGTAGGTGTGTGGATCAGAAAACCTGTTAGTATCTGGTGTGACCATACTTTTCATGAAATCCAAATAAAAATCCATTTAAATGACAGGTTGTAATGCAACAAAATAGGAAAAATGCCAAGGGGGGTGAATACTTTCACAAGGCACTGTACATGATAATTGCCGCAAACCAGTAAAGATTACTCTTTAATTGGTTAAATAACTATTAACTATAACAAGATTCTGTTTCAAGAACACTTCAAGAGAGCAACTCCTGACTGAACCGTCACACACTTGCACGCACGCACATCCGGGCATGCGAAGGCAGGCACACGCACATACATGCACGCACACGCCAGACTTTTTACCTTGCATTAAACTGGGTGCTGCTTTTGTTCTGCCTGATAAATGATACAAATGTAGCTGTTTTTTCCAACATGATGAAATATTCATAGATATTAAATATTTCATATTAATAACAGCGAGTGGCTACCCAGGGTATGTATAGTGGGTAGAAGAAACAGTGTTTCTTTAGAGAGTGGAGATGCACCGATTTATTCACTAGGGAGGTTCACACTCAGTATCTGTACTGTAGTACAAAACAAATACTGGCCATATCATTGCAAAAAGTGGTTAGCAAACTTGTTAACTTTGTGACCCATGGAAAATAAGTTTGCTGACACCACCAAATGATTTAGTTGAAAACAAATGTGTGGGTGTTGTAGAGATGTACTGATTCACCGAAATGCATCGGTCCCCCTTTCAGATGATTAAGATATGAATGTATCAGTCCGCAGGAGCCCAAACAGATCCAAATGTAGCATGAATCGATCTTGAAATGGATTAAAACGTCACAAACTGCCGGTTCACTATCGTTTGATATAACTTTATTTCCCCCGTCCGAAAATACCTCTAATCTGTTGTGACTGAATTGATGCGTCGACTCTGTCAGTGGTCTATTGAACTAAGCATGTAAATATGTATGACAGTCAGTCAGGTAACATGTGCAAACAGAGCGCAGCTGCTCGTGCCATCATGAGCCAATCCCTAATCTAATATACACATACATATCTGTGCGGCACCTTCAGCATTCAAAAGCTTGTAAAACGCCTTCCGCAATGTCAAATTATAGGCTTTATTAGTTGGGTGATAACCAATGTAATTTGCTGGGTCATTGTTACCGAATGCGCTGTAGAAAATGTTGGTTTACCTGCAGAGTTGTGAAGGCTACCTGAGTGGACACAACTCACATCTTGCTGATTGGACATTGAACTGCTGATTGGGGTTTTCATTTGCCAGGTTCACCATATGAAACATTTTTGCTTTTTTCAAATGGTCTAAACAATTAGCTTTTTGGACGTGGGTGAAATCCAAAACTGTGCTATATTATTTGGTCATAGATTATTTCTAAATATTGACATATTACTAGCTAAAAAAACTAACAATTATCTGCTAAAATGAGAAGATAATCAGTGAGCATCAGTGGTAGATGCTCAGTCTGCCCTATGGCTCAGGTGCCTGCCTACACACACACACACCCACACCCACACACACACACACACACACACACACACACACACACACACACACACACACACACAGTCTTGTGCAGCTAAACAAAATTCAGTTAAATTCAAAATCCTATTTTCCATAAACCCTAACCCTATACCTAACCCGTACTCTTACCCTAACCCTAACCTTAACTCAAAAACCTAACCTTGACCATAACCATAAACCTAAACCTAACCCTAGCTCCTAACCCTGACACTAATTCTAACATTAATTCTAACCTTTAAACATAACACTAATTCCAACCTTAACCCTAAACACCCTAGAAATAGCATTTGACCTAATGCGGACAAACAAAATGTCCCAAGTTGGTCAAATTTTTTTTGATTATTATTCTTCTGGGGACTTCTGGTCCCCGCAAGAATAGTTAAACACGACCACACACACACACACACACACGCACACACTTTTGAACAGTACTTGCAGTTGAAAGCATCTGAGTTCTATCCCCTATTGGTTCACAATTCTAAACTTCGGGGAAAGGGGAAGTGGAACAAAATCCAATAATAAATGTCAATCACCCTGCCAAACATTTTTGTAGCCGCTGCAGTGGTGGCGCTCTCCACTACCGGGGTGCTGAAATAGATTCAACAATACTCCGGCCCGATGAACTTGGTCCTGTCCATGTATACCTATTAGGCCAGTATTTCTGGGCGTTCAAATGTTTTTTCCTAGTTCCCTGTTGTTTTGAACGCTTCGCGTATGAACCGAAAATGATCATATGTAGCCCCAACCAGTGACCTTTCACTACAGTGGAGAGCCGGAGTGTTGTTGTTTCGGGATAACGTTAGCTAGATAAGTAGGTAGCATTTGGAACAAAGTATTTGGAGAAAACTTGAGTTAACCATAGGCCTAAGCAATTATCAATTGAAGAGTCACCTGAGGTTTGAGAGGAATGGCAGATGCAGTAGCGGAATACAGTGCTGAGGCAGAGGGCTGACAATGAGGACTACTGGCTAGCTACTACTCTGAACTGTGTATAGTGAGCTTTCTGGCACCCAGAGCTGCCGAGGCATCATCCAAGAGGGTTCCACACATTGCGAAGGAGAAGTCCAGTGGCTACAAGACTCAGGCTGGTTCCCAGATTAGCCCTCAACAAGATCATCACCAGACTCCATCTTCATCAACCATCTCCCTGACCACCTTTCTCTGATCAAGCCATGAAGCGTCCCTCTCAATCTTTGCAGGATGCACTCGAAGACCTGGCCTCTTTTCGTTTAGTTTGCTTTTGATGCACTTTGAGATTGTTATGAAAAGAGCTATAGAAATCAAAACAATCATTGTACCAAAGATAGTTTATTTTGTTGAGTAGAGCAAAAAGCTCTGACACGTACACTGAAAAAATGTATATAGCAAAAGCAGTGTGCAGGTTTATTTTTTCTTTCATGTTATCTAATTGTTACCATGCACCTGCAACAAGATGATGCTCAGATGTGTGAGTGTATTTTTTAATGTTGAAATTTTGAAAGTAAAACACACCAACAGTCGATGTACCCGATATCAATTTGTATTTATTTTTTTCAAACAAGAAACACTTTTCAATGAAGACTTCACTAAAATCAGTACAAAATTAATAAATAATAGCTATAAATAAAATACATACAAAATATATAAAACTACTCCTTAATCATGACCTCTAAAATGTCCATTGGGCATACCTCCCTGGCAATCACCGCCTTCTCCCACTCCTTCTCCAGTGTCCACATTTGGACCCTTATGAAGGGGATAGGAGCCCACATCTGCACCTAGGGATGATTAGGGGATGATGAACGGTGGGGTGATGGAGTGGCAGCCACCCAGCGCCTCATGCATCACAGCATACCACTTCCAGGATGCGTCTGTGGCCTAACCCAGTGCTGACTCTGGTGGGGGGAGCTTTCAACTCCTGAACAATATGGAATACTTGCACCTTAATAACATGTCCAGTACCAGTCAAAAGTTTGGACAAACCTATTCATTCAAGGGTTATTCTTTATTTGTATTAGGTTTTACATTGTAGACGAATAATGAAGACATCAAAACTATGAAATAACACATGAAATCAGGTGGTAACCAAAAAAGTGTTAAACAAATCAGAATCAAATCTTCAAAGTAGCCACTCTTTGCCTTGATGACAGCTATGCACACTCTTGGCATTCTCTCAACCAGCATCGCATGGAAAGGTTTTCCAACAGTCTTGAAGTAGTACCCACATATGCTGAGCACTTGTTGGCTGCTTTTCCTTCACTTTGTGGACCAACTCACCCCAAATTGGGTTGAGGTCGGGTGATTGTGGAGGCCAGGTCATCTGATGCAGAACTCCATCACTCTCTTTCTTGATCAAATAGCCCTTACACAGCCTGGAGGTGTGTTGGATCATTGTCCTGTTGAAAAACAAATGATAGTCCCACTAAGCGCTGTTACTTGAACTCTGTGAAGCATTTATTTGGGCTGCAAGTTCTGAGGCTGTTAACTCTAATGAACTTATCCTCTGCAGTATTTTTTATTTTATTTTATTTAACCTTTTTAACTAGGCAAGTCAGTTAAGAACAAATTCTTATTTATAATGACGGCCTACCAAAAGGGGCTGGGATTTCAAATAAAAAATAAAATTCAAATATAGGATAAAACATACATCACGACAAGAAACATCACAACACTACATAAAGAGAGACCTAAGACAACAACATAGCATGGCAGCAACACATAACACAGCATTGTAGCAACACAACATGACAACATTGTAGCAACACAACATGGCAACAGAACAACATGGTAGCAGCACAAAACATGGTACAAACGTTATTAGGCACAGACAACAGCACAAAGGGCAAGAAGGAAGAGACAACAATACATCACCTGAAGCAGCCACAGCTGTCAGTAAGTGTCCATCATTGAGTCTTTGAATGAAGAGATGGAGATAAAACTGTCCAGTTCGAGTGTTTGTTGCAGCTTGTTCCAGTCGTTAGCTGCAGCGAACTGAAAAGAGGAGCGACCCAGGGATGCGTGTGCTTTGGGGACCTTTAACAGAATGTGACTGGCAGAACGAGTGTTGTATGTGGAGGATGAGGGCTGCAGTAGGTATCTCAGATAAGGGGGAGTGAGCACTAAGAAGGTTTTATAAATATACAACAACTAGTGGGTCTTGCGACAGGTATACAGAGATGACCAGTTTACAGAAGAGTATAGAGTGCAGTGATGTGTCCTATAAGGGACATTTGGTAGCAAATCTGATGGCTGAATGGTAAAGAACATCCAGCCCCGCGAGAGCACCCTTACCAGCCAATCTACAAATTACGTCTCGATAATCTAGCATGGGTAGGATGGTGATCTGAATCAGGGTTAGTTTGGCAGCTGAGGTGAAAGAGGAACGATTACGATAGAGGAAACCAAGTCTAGATTTAACTTTAGTCTGCAGCTTTGATATGTGCTGAGAGAAGGACAGTGCCATACTCCCAAGTACTTGTATGAGGTGACTACCTCAAGCTCTAAACCCCCAGAGGTAGTGATCACACTGGTGGGGAGAGGGGCATTCTGCTTAACAAGCCACCTTTGTTTTGGAGGTTAATCAGAACAAGGTTAATTAAGGGCAGTGAAAGCTTGTTGGACACTAAGAAAACTTTTTTATAGAGTGTTTAACACAAAACCAGCTGAGTATAAGATTGTACCATCTGCATATAAATGCATGAGAGAGCTTCCTACTGCCTCAGCTATGTTGTTGTCGTTACTCATTGTGTATTTATTATCACTTTTTAATTACTTTCATATTATTTCTCTATTTTCTTACTATTACCACTGTTGGGAAGGGCATTTCACTGTTAGTCTACACCTGTTGTTTACGAAGCATGACGAGAAAACATTTATTTGATTTTCCGACACTTACTTTGTCCATATAAACCATTGCACTGTTCACTCACACACACACACACACACACACACACACACACACACACACACACACACACACACACACACACACACACACACACAACACGCCCACAAATTCAAACTGACTCATTCATACACACACACTCACATAAAATCATCATATACAGTGCAATCGGAAAGTATTCAGACCCCTTGACTGTTGATACATTTTGTTATGTTACAGCCTTATTCTAAAATGGATAAAATTGTTTTCAACCTCATCAATCTACACATTATAATGTCAAAACAAAAACAGGTTTTTAGAAATGTTTGCACATTTATATAAATCAAAACCCTGAAATATCACATGTATATAAGAATTTAGACACTTTACTCAGTACTTTGTTGAAGCACCTTTGGCAGCAATTACAGCCTCAGGTTTTCTTGGGTACACAAGCTTGGCACACATGTATTTGGGGAATTTCTCCCATTCTTCACTGCAGATCCTCTCAAGCTCTGTCAGGTTGGATGGGGAGCATCGCTGCACAGCTATCTTCAGGTCTCTCCAGAGTTGTTCAATCTCGTTCAAGTCCGGGCTCTGGTGCCAGGTTTCCTCCAGACATGACGCTTGGCATTCAGGCCAAATAGTTCAATCTTGGTTTCATCAGACCAGAGAATCTTGTTTCTCATGGTCTGAGAGTCATTTAGGAACCTTTTGGCAAACTCCAAGCGGACTGTCATGTCCCTTTCTAAAATGTCAAAAAAATTGTTTTCGCTTTGTCATTGGGTATTCATAGGGTATTGTGAAAAAAATATATTTAATCAATTTTAGAATAAGGCTGTAACTTAACAAAATGTGGAAAAAGTCAAGGGGTCTGAATACTTTTCGAATGCACTGTATGCTGCTGCTACTTTTTTATCCTGTATCCTGATGCCGAGTCACCTTACCCCAATACACATCTACGCCTATCGCTCCAGTATCCCTGCACATTGTAAATATGGTATTGGCACTGACCCTGGAACTTGTGTTTCCTTGTTCTACGTTACTTTTTTATAGTACTACTGATGTTGATTCCTGCATTGTTGGGAAAGAACTTGCTAGAAAGGCATTTCACTCTAGTTGTGCACGTGGCATCAGTGTTTTCTTCTCCCGGTACCTGATCAATTATTTTCAAAAACCTTGTCGTAGCCGTCCTTGTCGTTCCCTGAATCCGTTTCAATCGTGCAAGTTGGCCGACCATGTTTTTTCCTGGTTAACTTCACATTCACAAAATAGTCCTCACTATCAATTTTTCTTGTCGTTTTCTTCAAGGAATCCTTCCTTCCTGGGTTTCGGCACCAATTTGGTGGTGTTTAATCTGTAAATCTTTGAAACAGTACTTGCAGTTGAAAATAATCTGTGTTTTATTCCCTATTCGTTTACCATTCTAAACTTTGGGGATAGGGGGAGTGGAACAAAATCCAATCATAAATGCCATTCATCCTGTCAGCCCTTTCCACACAGGTGTGTGGCATCTCCTCTTAATGAGGGCTGTTGGGGGCTGGGCGTGCCCGCTGCAGTGGTGGAACTCTCCACTGGGGCTGA
>NC_143044.1:24437500-24562500 GCF_057628025.1 Oncorhynchus mykiss | reverse complement strand
GCTTAAATCGGTGGTTAGGTTATTAGCTGGCCAAAATTAGGCTACATGAAATGTGCAATAGTGTTAATATACCGTAACTGTGTGTTAGTGCAGGTTTTCAGTGAATTTATGCAAATCACGACGCTCATCTGCATTCCTACAGCACAGGAAAATGTTCCGCGACAACAGAGTGATCAAATTAAGATCCAACACCTGCATGCTGTATTGTGCTAACAGGTATAATTACGCTTTTGTGAATTTACAGTCTAAATGATATACTATACAAAATAATACACATCTTACTCTCCCCCACTTTCTTGCTCCCTTTTCTTCTTTCCATCTCTCCCCTTCACTCTCCCTCCTCTGTCTCTCCTGCTGTGTTTTCTGTTCTCAGTGTGAGTGAGTGTTAGTTAGCCCTAGATAGCCCTAGTCCCTGACCCTGAAACAGTTCTTATAGTGCTCTATTCCCCAAACCCCAGTGCCAGACAGTCAGCTGAACCTCCCCCTCCTCCTAATCTCTCTAACTGTCCTGTATAAGTCCCTGGACATTGATGGCTAATATGACCCATATCCTTCCCCAGGGCCCAAAATAATCAACCCTGAACCATGAACATGTTACAATAACATTGTCACTGCTAAACAGGAAAATAATCGTCTAGTAATGTTATAAGGTATCAATAGAAAAATATGACAAAAGAAGATTTTATGACAAACTACAAACGTATGACCTGATGTTTCTATTCCAAAAGTTCTGGACAGAATTTGATCTAATAATAGAAAAACAGTAAACAGTTTCGATGAATATATTGATGAGGAACAAAGTAGAGTCTGAAAAACACTTCCAGAAGAAAGCTAAAACATGATTTTCCTCCCTAATCGCTGGCTAAGTTTATTTACCCGCTTCAACATTTCAAAGTCAGACCATTTATTGCATCATACAGATGTAGGACCTTCATTTCATCACCCGGCAATGCAGGACATTTGAAATGTGTATTTGAGGTTCATGTAATTTTCCGCTATGAAAAATGTAACAACCCCCCAAAAAATGTCAATTTCTGGGCAAACTAACATCAAGCCCCGTACTGGAAGTTAGCTCAGCCCAGCTCGTACTTAGGGACACGCCCAATTTTTCAGTTTTTGATTTGTTAAAAAAGTTTGAAATATCCAATAAATGTCGTTCCACTTCATGATTGTGTCCCACTTGTTGTTGATTCTTCACAAAAAAATACAGTTTTATATCTTTATGTTTGAAGCCTGAAATGTGGCAAAAGGTCGCAAAGTTCAAGGGGGCCGAATACTTTCACAAGGCACTGTATATCATTTTAAAAGGCTAATTGATCATTAGAAAACCCTTTTGCAATTACTGTATGTTAGCACAGCTGAAAACTGTTGTCCTGATTAAAGAAGCAATAAAACTATCCTCAACGTCAATAATGAAGAGGCGACTCCGGGATGCTGGCCTTCTTGGCAGAGTTGCAAAGAAAAAGCCATATCTCAGACTGGCCAATACAAATAAAAGACTAAGATGGGCAAAATAACACAGACACCGGACAGAGGAACTCTGACTAGAAGGCCAGCATCCCGGAGTCGCCTCTTCACTGTTGACATTGAGACTGGTGTTTTGCGGGTACTATTTAATGAAGCTGCCAGTTGAGGACTTGTGAGGCGTCTGTTTCTCAAACTAGACACTCTAATGTACTTGTCTTCTTGCTCAGTTGTGCACTGGGGCCTCCCATTCCTCTTTCTTTTCTGGTTAGAGCCAGTTTGACCTGTTCTGTGAAGGGAGTAGTACACAGTGTTGCACAAGATCTTCAGTATCTTGGCAATTTCTCGCATGGAATAGTCTTCATTTCTCAGAACAAGAATAGAGTTTCAGAAGAAAGGACTTTGTTTCTGGCCATTTTGAGCCTGTAATCAAACCCACAAATGCAGATACTCCAGATACTCAACTAGTCTAAAGAAGGCCAGTTTTATTGCTTCTTTAATCAGGACAACAGTTCTCAGCTGTGCTAACATAATTGCAAAAGGGTTTTCTAATGATCAATTAGCCTTTTAAAATTATAATCTTGGATTAGCTAACACAAAGTGCCATTGGAACACAGGAGTGATGGTTGCTGATAATGGCCCTCGGTACGCCTATGCAGATATTCCATAAAAACTAAATCTGCCATTTCAAGCTACAATAGTCAATTACAACATTAACAATGTTTACACTGTATTTCTGATCAATTTGATGTTATTTTAATGGACAAAAAAAATGTGTTTTTCTTTAAAAAACAAGGACATTTCTAAGTGACCCCAAACTTTTAAACGGTAGTGTATATACACTCGGACACACACGGACACACACACACACACACACACACACACACACACACACACACACACACACACACACACACACACACGAGCAAACATGTGCACATGACACACACTCCAGGAAAACACACACATACTGTCGATTTCCACAGAATGGAAAGGATTAAAAAGGTCTTGAACAGAAAAATTCTATAAAAGAATGATATTGGCAGTAATATACTATAGTATCATATTCATAATGAAGTATTTAAGAAAATAAATGGAAAATGTAACGGGGTTCTGGTAGAAGTGAGAGCATTTTGAGATGTCCTGAACGAGTTTGAAAGGGGAACTTTTTATAGTGGAGCCTGTTAAGGAAGAGGAGAGTCTTCAAGTGATTTTTTTTATAATTTAAGAGGCTGACACTTTAAATGGCCTGGCTGACATCTTAACTGCTCTGCCAATCAATATTTCCTATAACTCTCATTGTCAGCGGCAAAATAAAAATATAATGCCGGGGTCAAACGAGAGTGGCAGAGCATTAAGAGGCTATCAAGGTTTCTCATTAATGCAGATAGCCCATCACTAATAAAACACACACGTCCTGAATGATACAGCCACACATTTCCCTGAGAAATGTTCACTATTTTAAAGATTCGAATCGCTGGGTATGAGACGAATGTGGAAGGCATCACTGTCAAAATCCTAAACATACAGAAGAAATACCTGTTTCAGAAGAGAAGATTTTCCTAACAATATGAATGTCAGATATGTATAATACTACAGTATATGTATGTAGGTAGTAAAACAACTGGGTTCCTGTTTTAAATTCGGTGAATATAATATATTCCTCCTAGACAGAAAACAATGCCGCTAAAATGCAACAAGAACGTTCCTACAGAACAGAGCACTGTGCATCTACTCCTTTAATACATCCCAGTAGATTCCACATCAATGTGAGGAAGAGCAGACTATTAAGCAGGGGTTTAACCTGTCAATCAAACCCTGTCAACCTATCACATCGGCTCGCTCGGTTCCGCCTCCTCCTTTACTCCCCGTGCGATATGCTGCTGACAGTTTGGACACTTTGATTGACATCTCTCCTGATCCAAGCGTTGGGAGGCATCAGTTTGGACATTTAGGACATCTAGGACATGGGTGGGGGAGATTAAGGTGGACGTTTGAGGGGAGGATGGGAATGGGTACAAGGAGGAGAAAGGCAGGTTGATCAGTTGGAAAAGTATTTTTGCCCAAATTAAACCGAGGTGTGAAAACATTGTCAGGAGTCCACGCCATTGTATTAGGAGGACAGAGTCATTTTGGGATTTAACTGGGGCTCTGATTAAAGGCCTGGTGAGAGGTTCACTTCAGCTGGGCCAGAAGGGGAGAGGTCAACCTGGTCATAGTTTTGAAAGGGAGGCTTTTAATTGAGCTCCATTGGTGGGGTGGGGGGGAGCAAAAGAGAGAGAGAGAGAGAGAGAGAGAAAGAGAGAGTGAAGCAGCACGCAAGTGAGAGAGAGTACTCCAGCCCTCAACCCAATGGCAGTGCTGTGTATCCTATTACTCGACTACCTGCTCCAAACCCTTTGGATTCCACACCGTTCTGTTAACCATCAGCAATTATCTCCCTGTCAGAGCTAAAGGTAACACATTTCCTTGCATCCAGCCATCCTCTATCATAGGCTGGATTCCGACATCAGCTGACAGCAGCTAAATCACAGCAGTCAGACAGCCAGCCAGCCCAGACTCCTGACAGACAAATGCACTACCTTGGAAAACCTGGCCCTATCACTCAGGGAAGAGGAGGAGGTGGAGGGAAGAAGGGGAAGGGGGAAAAGGATGAGTCTCTCCCTGTTGACCTCACATTTCTTTTTTTTTCAATCTCTTGTAAAGGTCTCTCTCGTAGTGGTCTCTCTCGTAGTGGTCTCTCTCGTAGTGGTCTCTCTCGTAGTGCTCTCTCTCGTAGTGCTCTCTCTCGTAGTGGTCTCTCTCGTAGTGGTCTCTCTCGTAGTGGTCTCTCTCGTAGTGCTCTCTCTCGTAGTGCTCTCTCGTAGTGCTCTCTCTCGTAGTGCTCTCTCTCGTAGTGCTCTCTCTCTGTGTAGGAGAATGAATGCCCTGGTTTCTTTAAGCACAGGACCAATTTCCCAAATCAGAGTATTATTAATGGAGATCTCAATGGTGCAGGTCTTGTGGGCCTGTTTCAGGCTTCATCTACTAGGCCAGGTTAACCCACTTTAGATGGCCTCAAGGAGCCGGGGCCATGAGTTATCTAAGTTGCATAGTACAACAATTATCAAACAATAGGCATTTGGTTTAGTTTTTTACTTCGTTTTTTTGTTACTAATAGACTAATAGTATCTCTACACACTGTGCTGTGTTTAGGGAAGTACATTATCGAAAGGCTCGGACACACCGGCAGCGTTTGCCGGCCGAGAGTACTTAGCACTAGAGGTCGACCGATTAGGATTTTTCAACGCCGATACCGATACCGATTATTGGAGGACCAAAAAAGCTGATACCGATTAATCAGCCGTTTAAAAAATATATATATTTGTAATAATGACAATTACAACAATACTGAATGAACACTTATTTTAACTTAATATAATACATCAATAAAATCAATTTAGCCACAAATAAAATGAAACATGTTCAATTTGGTTTAAATAATGCAAAAACAAAGTGTTGGAGAAGAAAGTAAAAGTGCAATATGTGCCATGTAAGAAAGCTAACGTTTAAGTTCCTTGCTCAGAACATGAGAACATATGAAAGCTGGTGGTTCCTTTTAACATGAGTCTTCAATATTCTCAGGTAAGAAGTTTTAGGTTGTAGTTATTATAGGACAATTTCTCTCTATACGATTTCATATACCTTTGACTACTGGATGTTCTTATATGCACTTTAGTATTGCCAGTGTAACAGTATAGCTTCCATGCCTCTCCTCACCCCATACCTGGGCTCGAACCAGGAACACATGGACAACAGCCACCCTCGAAGCAGCGTTACCCATCGGTCCACAAAAGCCTAGCAGAGCAAGGGAAACAACCACTCCAAGTCTCAGAGCGAGTGACGTTTGAACGCGCACCCCGCTAACTAGCTAGCCATTTCACATCGGTTACACCTGCCTAATCTCGGGAGATGATAGGCTTGAAGTCATAAACAGCTCAATGCTTGAAGCACAGCGACGAGCTGCTGGCAAAACGCACGAAAGTGCTGTTTGAATGAATGCTTACGAGCCTGCTGCTGCCTACCGTCGCTCAGTCAGACTGCTCTATCAAATCATAGACTTAATTATAACATAATAACACACAGAAATACGAGCCTTATGTCATTAATATGATAGAATCCAGAAACTATCATCTCGAAAACAAGACGTTTATTCTTTCAGTGAAATACGGAACCGTTCCGTATTTTATCTAACGGGTGGCATCCATAAGTCTAAATATTCCTGTTACATTGCACAACCTTCAATGTTATGTCATAATTACATAACATTCTGGCAAATTAGGCGGCCCAAACTGTTGCATATACACTGACTCTACGTGCAATGAACGCAAGAGAAGTGACACAATTTCACCTGGTTAATATTGCCTGCTAACCTGGATTTCTTTTAGCTAAATATGCAGTTTTAAAAATATATACTTCTGTGTATTGATTTTAAGAAAGGCATTGAATGATTATGGTTAGGTACAGTCGTGCAACGATTGTGCTTTTTTCGCAAATGCGCTTTTGTTAAATCGTCACCCGTTTGGCGAAGTTGGCTGTCTTTGTTAGGAAGAAATAGTCTTCACAGAGTTCGCCACGAGCCAGGTTAGCAGGCAATATTAACTAAATATGCAGGTTTAAAAATATATACTTCTGTGTATTGATTTTAAGAAAGGCATTGATGTTTATGGTTAGGCACACATTGGAGCAACGACAGTCCTTTTTCGCAAATACACACCGCATCGATTATATGCAACGCAGGACATGCTAGATAAACTAGTAATATCATCAACCATGTGTAGTTATAACTAGTGATTATGATTGATTGATTGTTTTTTATAAGATAAGTTTAATGCTAGCTAGCAACTTACCTTGGCTTACTACATTCGTGTAACAGGCAGTCTTCTCGTGGAGTGCAATGTAATCAGGTGGTTAGAGTGTTGGACTAGTTAACTGTAAGGTTGCAAGATTGAATCCCCGAGCTGACAAGGTAAAAATCTGTCGTTCTGCCCCTGAACAAGGCAGTTGACCCACCGTTGCTAGGCCGTCATTGAAAATAGGAATGTGTTCTTAACTGACTTGCCTAGTTAAATAAAGGATAAATAAAGGTGTAAAAAAAAAAATCTGCGTCCAAAAATACTGATTTCCGATTGTTATGATAACTTGAAATCGGCCCTAATTAATCGCCCATTCCGATTAATCGGCCGACCTCTACTTAGTACCTCGGAAAAGAGTGCCGGCCGAATTTGCATACCGAGTGCAAACTGAAAATATCAGCAGTCAGACGCCTACCAGCAGCTGGTCCCTAAAACAAACAGTAGACCGTCATTCGGTATGATGCGTTTTCTCCTCAAAGCTATCAACAATGAGTACAGCATTCCATACTTTGATTCTCACAAAATCAGAATGCTTGGAATTATATAAAAAATGTTATTATAGAGGCCAATGCTGACTGAATATGAGAGTGATTAAAAAAGCAGACAGACAGACACACACAGACAGGTTGAGCGGAGCTGATCTCTACTCACAACGACATAACCTTTCCCTTGTGTCAAACACGCTCACCGTACAACCCTGCTCCATGTCACCACTGCTCACCATATCACTGTTCAACATCACACCTATCATCAGGTCTCTGCATGGAGAACTTAGACAGGATCTGTCACAGTTTCTGCCTCACAGTCATCCGTTCATGCTTTATAATCCACTATTTACCTGCTATTTCCTTCCACATTATATAATGATAATGAAATATGCTCACTACACAGTAAGCCTAATATGCTCACTACACAGTAAGCCTAATATGCTCACTACACAGTAAACCTAATATGCTCACTACACAGTAAGCCTAATATGCTCACTACACAGTAAGCCTAATATGCTCACTACACAGTAAGCCTAATTGAACTACCCAATAAAGCTGTTGTGTTTCATTTGGTATTCATTGAAACAAGTTCTACATGTGCCATTCGGTACTGGTGACCAATAGTGTTCAATTCTTTGAAGTACCAGAGTACACATTGTTACCTCATAATGTCTGGTTAAATACAAGGTCAATTAAATACTGGTAAAAACTGCACTACAAACTAGCCTTGAAGCGTTAATGACAATCTGTTAAAAAGCAGTCACAGCAATCCCATCGGTTTACATTAGCATATTGGTTTCAGAGCAGGTAGATGTGTGTCAGTGACACCCTGTATCAGCGGGGGTGAGGATGACCAGGGGCGGGGGTGAGGATGACCAGGGGTGGGAGTGCTACCTGCCACTGAACTGCCACCCCAGATAGGATGTGTTTAACGATAAACTGTCTGTCCCTATCACACACACACACGCTAGTACACACACACACACGCGCGCATGCACGCAGTGAGCTTAAGGAGTGCTGAATGACATTTCAAAACTAAAAGGTTACATTTATGAAGTTCAGGGCGTTTGATAGGTGGTCCCACCATTTTCACATCACACCATTGACTGTCGTTAGACGCCTAATGTAATACAGGTCAATTATAAGAACTGCTTTTGAAGAGGCGGCCTGGAATTTTTCATAATAGTGCCTTCACATTCACAGCCCCTTGAAAAAATCTAAACACCAACTTGTGACCTTGAAAGTGGTAAGAGAGAACTTCTACAACCGTTCAGCACAGAACAAGCTGAGCACTTTGACAACAGGAGTCCAATCTGAAGCATCATAATCTCCATGATGCAATGGATGGGGCCTGAGGCCTACCTTCTGCCACACACACAAACACACACACACCTTGCTTCTCCAGCCCCAGCGGGCAGGATCAATATTTTTTGTGATTGCACCTTGTTTCAACAATGTAAGATTTACAGCCGGCATGGTGGATTTACACTTTGTCTAGGAAGCAACTCATCAGTGCAACCCAATTACTAACCCCAAGACAGCCAACATTAGCATGGCCACCGTCGCACCGCTCCGCACCGCCTCCATGGCTGCTTTATGGCCCTGCAACCCCAGCCTCATTCCAGGCCTCTTCAAAGCACTGCCACCGTAACGGATACTACACTTAAAATGTGCTTGCAGGAATAAATTCTCACTCTTTCATTACTCCTACCTTGATTTACTTCACATCATCTCGCCGCAATAGACAAAGATAACACATTGTAAATACACTCATCCTGTCTGCTTGTTTCAGAGCTGGGGGGTGTGGGGGTGGAGCGGGGACAGTTAGAGGGGGGACAGAAGGGGGGCCACAGGGTACTGGCTGGGACGCCTCGGTCATGCAAGATGGTTTTGCTTTTGAGGACTACACTTCCTGAACTGTATAGTTAGAGTACAGTAGCTACATGTCCTGGTGCCAATAGACTGCTAAAATGAGTCCACTCATTTTATGATGAATCCACTAGAAATGCAACAACACAATGCTATGATGACACTATCATTAAAGATAGTTTGCTGTGTTCATTCATTAAATTACAATCACAGATACAAATTAAAGGTCTGATTTCTGAGTGACAGTTAGTTCACTAACGACAACACACAGTATCAATTACACACACTGCTAAGGGCTCCGCTGGGGCTGGAGAAGCAAGGTGTGTGTGTGTGTGTGTGTGTGGCAGAAGGTAGGCCTCAGACACCATCCCCATAGATGTTTTGTTTTAGGTGCCCTGGTGTCATTTTGAGCGTTCTGCACATTGGTAGAGGTTGTCACTAGTTACTATAGCCACAAAGTCAAAATGGTCTTTATTGTAAAAATGTATGGAAACAAAAAGTAGCCTTTTGGTCTTAATTTAAAGTTAGGGTTAGGCATAGGGTTAGCAGTTTGGTTAAGGCTAGGTTAAAAATCTGATTTTAAGAAGATAAATTGTAGAAATGGGAGGGTTTTTCGACTTGTGGCTGTGGTAACTAGTGACGACCATTGTCACCTGTTTGTGAGGAATCCTCAGTCTAGTGCTAGTGTCTCTGTGTAAGTTTAGGAGGCATGTGCCTCTGGCCCCAAATCCCCCTTAGACAGGCCGTCACAGCCAGCCGCCATATTTACTACCTAAAGCTTCTCACAGCCTGTATTTTTGTATTTGTATTGTATTCCGGATCCCCATTAGCTGTTGCCAAGGCAGCAGATGCTCTTCCTGGGGTCCAATCACAATGACATACAATAAAACTATACATAACACAACACATTATTACACACTACTCTACCATAACATGTCTACAATACATAACACATTATTACACACTACTCTACCATAACATATCTACAATACAT
Source organism: Oncorhynchus mykiss (assembly GCF_057628025.1). Lineage (NCBI taxonomy): Eukaryota > Metazoa > Chordata > Actinopteri > Salmoniformes > Salmonidae > Oncorhynchus > Oncorhynchus mykiss. The sequence goes on along the minus strand of NC_143044.1, from coordinate 24,552,790 downwards.
AACACAACACATTATTACACACTACTCTACCATAACATATCTACAATACATAACACAACACACTACTCTACCATAACATGTCTACAATACATAACACATTATTACACACTACTCTACCATAACATGTCTACAATACATAACACATTATTACACACTACTCTACCATAACATATCTACAATACATAACAACACATTATTACACACTACTCTACCATAACATATCTACAATACATAACACATTATTACACACTACTCTACCATAACATGTCTACAATACATAACACATTATTACACACTACTCTACCATAACATATCTACAATACATTATTACACACTACTCTACCATAACATATCACAACACATTATTACACACTACTCTACCATAACATATCACAACACATTATTACACACTACTCTACCATAACATATCTACAACACATATCACAACACACTACTCTACCATAACATATTTACAATACTGTGTGTGTTAGCATGTATTTGGGAATGCTGTGTGTGTGTGTTAGCATGTGTTTGGGAATGCTGTGTGTGTGTGTTAGCATGTGTTTGGGAATGCTGTGTGTGTCTGTTAGCATGTGTTTGGGAATGCTGTGTGTGTGTGTGTGTGTTAGCATGTGTTTGGGAATGCTGTGTGTGTGTGCCTCTTCACAGTCCCAGCTGTTTCATAAGGTGTAGTTGTATCTTTTCTTTTTCAGATTTTACTGCTTGACTGAGTTAATTGATGTGGAATAAAGTTCCATGTAGTCATGGCTCTATGTAGTACTGAGTGTTTCCTGGAGTCTGTTCTGGACTTCTGGTGACATGTCTTGTGGGGTATGTATGGGTGTCTGAGCTGTGTGCTAGTCGCTTAAACAGACGGCTCGTGATTTCAACATGACAATACCTCACAAAGACAAGCAATGATGCAGTCAATCTACTCCACGCTGAGCCAGGAGAGATTGACATCAATACTGGCTCTCAGTGTACAGTCATGCTGCTCTGTTCTGGGCCAATTGTAATTTGCCTATGTCCCTCTTTGTGGCACTTGATCATATGACTGGACAATAGCCCAGGTGTGACAAACCTAGGGCCTGTAGGACTTGTTTTGTTGATAGTGATGTCAAGAAAGCAGAGCAGTGCTTTATTACAGACAGACCACTCCCCATCTTAGCGAACGTTTGTTGTATAAATATGTTTTGACCATGACAGTTTACAATCCAGGGTTACACCAAGCAGTTTAGTCTCCTCAACTTGCTACATTTCCACATTATTCATTACAAGATTTAGTTCAGTGTTTAGGTTTTATTGAATAATTTGTCCCAAATCCGATGCTTTAAGTTTTTGAAATATGTAGGACCAGCTTATTTCTTGCCACCCACTCTGCTTTTTGTTAAGTGCTGCAGTGATTTCACTTGCTGTGGTACCTGACAATCACGCAGGATATGATGATGAAGAGCCATGCCATGTGACTAGGGAGAGCAGGAAGTTCAGCGTGGCTTCAAATCAGTGACTTTGCCCATGTGTACTGCAAACGCATTCTGCTAGATATATGCTAGTTAGTGTTGTCAGGCTAGCTACAGTAGTGTCATTGAAAAGATCCCTGTGGTGGTCCGTGGGAGACCCCCCTCGCCATCTGTGTAATTTCCTCCAACCTTCCATCCTATTTCAGTGGTTTATAAGAACATTTGTTTTGCCGACCTCAAATGAAACGAGAGCTAACTTTGATGACACCACAATTAATCAGGCCGATAGACAGACAGCTAAAATAGGAGATATTGACTTCATTAAGGATAATGTATTATGTCATTAAGTCAGCAGGGTCACCTTGTGTATCATACACACGCCCGCTAATATACTGGCATTTTCCCCAAATAAGATACATTCAGATATGAGAGATCAAGCTGATTAGAAAATGCCTCATCCACAGAGACATGCAGGACTGCTGCCAGATAGACTAGTGATAGAGGGATGGGGAAAGAAGGAGAGAGAGAGCGAGAGAGAGAGAGAAGGCGAGAGGGCGAGAGAGAGAGAGAGAGAGAGAGGGGAGGAGAGAGGGAGGGGATAGCCAGAGAAAGAGAGAGAGAGAGGGAGGGAAAGAGAGAACCGTTAAATATCATGCCTTATCGGGGAGCAGATTGATTTGCGCGGGCAATTTAATAATGATTGTTTTACTCTAATCTACGAAGACTAACGCTCCCACCTAATTGACTTTACGCTGAGAGCAGAATACTATGTGGAGCCTCATTCTTTCTCCTGCTTAATGGTGTTGTAAGCGTTCAAACCAGAGAACACAATGGGAGAAAACACGTATTTTTCCTCAGGAGGATTGGGGGGGGGAGTGGGGGCTGGTACTGCAGATTTTTTCAGACACACATGAGGGTAGTTATATAATTTAGGGATTGATATAGTAAACTATAATGTAGTTATTCATATAGGGAGTAATATAATGATATGAAAAGATTGATATTATTGGACTATGTGTTTAATACCAATGGAGTCTAACGCGCTCAGGTGTGCAAGACACGACAAAGCTAAACAATGTAGTAGCTTTCTATTTGGGTCACTGTCCAATTCCCAATCATTGCAAGGTCTCTCCCTCTCTCTAACCTCTCTCTCTCCTCTCAGTACAACTCCCTCTGGAGTACTGAGAGGTGTAGGACTACCAGGTCTCTCCCTCTCTCTAAACTCTCTCTCTCCTCTCAGTACAACTCCCTCTGGAATACTGAGAGGTGTACGACTACCAGGTCTCTCCCTCTCTCTAAACTCTCTCTCTCCTCTCAGTACAACTCCCTCTGGAGTACTGAGAGGTGTACGACTACCAGGTCTCTCCCTCTCTCTAACCTCTCTCTCTCCTCTCAGTACAACTCCCTCTGGAGTATTGAGAGGTGTATGACTACCAGGTCTCTCTAGCCTGCAACCTTGCTGCTAGTTGTGTTTTTCTGGGGTCCGTGATTATTGGCAGTTTCTCATCCGTTGGAGGCTCCAGTCATTTGTCATGATTATTGCGGAGTTCTCGCCTGTTGTTGGCAGCTGCAGATCAATGGCTCTGTGGTGTGGACTCTCCCTCTGCTCTGCCCTGTCCGTCCAAGAGGCTGGCCAACGTAGCCTTCCCTTTCTCTCTCGTTATCCATCCATTCTCTTTCTTTTCTCCTCTCTTTCTGCCTTCCTCTCCTCAACTCCCTCCTCCCCAGTAAAAACAAGATGCCTCTCTAATCATCACTTTACAATCTCTCTCCAGTCTCTGAATCAAGCCCTTCTTCAGCACTATACTTACTGTACACTCTACTCCAGGGTGAGACAGGGTATGCAGTTCACCCAGAGAACATATCATTATGTCATCATCTGTAATGATAACTTCTCTCTCTGCACAACTCAATCTCACCAGGTGACGATGTAGTTAATGGCTCTTTAAATCTGACCGTTTATATTTGTATAAAATGATGGCGTAATTTAACTTTTTTTTTTAAACGACAGAGGACTTTAATTATGTAGCTAGATCTTAATGAGGAATCAATTATGGCCGGACTAATTACTTATAAATGTGACGACACAGATCATGGAGCTTGATGTATCACGTACTACAAGGCGCATTTTACGACTACAGGGCTTTCAGAAAATATATTCTGCTCATACTGAGATGTGCAGTATAGTATGCCTTCAGTAACTGTTATGTGTACTTGTACACTCTTATACACAGCGTGTACAAAACATTAGGAACACCTGCTCTTTCCATGACACTGATCAGGTGAATCCAGGTGAAAGCCATGATCCCTTATTAATGTCACCTGTTAAATCCACTTCAATCAGTGTAGATGAAGGGGAGGGGACAGGTTAAAGAAGGATTTTTAAGCCTTGAGACAATTGGGACATGGATTGTGTATGTGTCCCATTCAGAGGGTGAATGGGCAAGACAAAAGATTTAAGTGCCTTTGAACGGGGTATGGTAGTGGGTGCCAGGTGCACCAGTTTGAGTGTGTCAAGAACTGCAACGATGCTGGTATTTTAATGCTTAACAGTTTTCTGTGCATATCAAGAATGGTCCACCACCCAAAAGACATCCAGACAACTTGACACAACTGTGGGAAGCATTGGAGTCAACATGGGCCAGCATCCCTGTGGAATGCTTTCGACACCTTGTGGAGTCCATGACCTGACGAACTGAGGCAGTTGCCTACATATCCAAATGTACTATTCTATTCTATTGGGTAGAACACCAAACTCTATCAGCATAAATACAACACAGTAACAGAAGGCCTATAAATATGCAACAAAAGCCCCTGGGTTGGCTTACAGAATGGCATTGATTGGATACATACATAAAAGTGTACAGCGTATAGACATGAGAACAATCAACACCACCACCACGCCTCTCCTCTCCTCCATCCTCTCTGGCTGTGGAATTAAAGTGAAGTGCCTTTCACACAAGGTCAAGACTAGACAGAGAGCCAGGACAAGCCTTATTGAATCTATTTATTCCACCAGTCCATCTAAATGCTCTGGTCAGGGATGCTTCTCCAGGCTGTAATAATAGTCAGCCCGACTCGTCTTTGTAATGAGCCCTTCAAGTGGGATCAAGGAAAAACTCAATTACATTTTTGTACAGTACAGTATGTGTCTGTCGGCCTGTCTGCATATATTGTCATTTCATTATTCCAACACTTCAGAGCGGGCAAAGCTGGTTGAGATGACGTTATTACAACCTGTTTACAACCAATGAAGTTATAGGGACATCCTTTCAATCACATTGGTTGTAATGATGTCATTTCAACCAGTTTCGACCACATGTATAGAGTATTAGGAGACCGTAGTTGGATGAAGAGCTCAAGAGAACTGTACAGTGTATAGTATAGAGTTTGAAAGACACCTCTCCACACACCTCTCCCCACCTAGTTCCACTACTCTAGTACTCCTCCAATGCCACCCAGATAGAGAGACAGTGAGCAGGAGGACTGATGAGTTTCACCACCTCACCAAGCCTCTGTGTCTTCACCAGGCTACCTAATTGACGGCTGGGCCTGTTCCTCTGTCCCACACAATCTCCCTTCACGCCTATCCTGCTGCCACACACCTACCTCTCTGTGGCACCCCGCTCACTGCTCCTCTCCCTCTCTCTCAACCATTCTTCTTTTCCTCCTTTTCTCTCTCTCTCCCCATATCTCACTACCTTTCTTCCCAGCCGTATCCTTTCTTCCTCCTTTCCTTCTCTCCATTCTCCTCTAAGTGTTGGCTTGGCTGAGCAGAGCTGACAGGCGGATTCCTTTGGTTTTTGCCGTATTAAAGCCACTTTCCCGCTCTGACAGCCTGCTCTCTCCTGCCACCTCATAGCTCCGGCTTCACACTTCTCTGGGCAGCCACTGCCTTCTGACAGACCACTGTCACTTCCCATCATGCTCTCTGCTGATCGACCCCCCTCCTCCACTCCCTCCTCCACCAGGCTCACAGGGGCCCACTTTCCTTGCAGTGCAATTATTTTTTTTGACAAGCCATCCATCAGCCTTAACTTTAAAAGCACTTTCCACTGATATCCATTGTTAAGCTCCCCCAGCCTTTTCGCTGCTCTCCTCTCGACAGAGCTTGCATGAGAGAATATGATATCAGACATCCTCGGGAACCTACCAAACCATGTAAATTTACTTTGTTCTCAGGCTATGTTTCCAATTTCACGTCCAATTTTTCAGAACATTATGCGTAGTTGTTGTGCCTAATATGATGTTGTCAAAGCCTATTACAGTTTGCCGCCTTACTGGGCTCTTAAAAACAGGTTACAATTTGTATTCTGTGTGTGAAGGGGAAGGGGAGCAGCGAAACTCCGTCTGAAGTCGAGCTGAATCTTATTAAAATTATGTGTTCACTTCTCACATTCTCCGGACGGAGCAATTTGCAGGCATTAGCAAAGACACATATGAAAATGTCAACTAATGTCAACTAATGACGAGGAAAAGCAGAGGAAAGGCAGCGCATCTCTGTGAGTCAATAAGACCGCTCCCTCTCTCTGCTGGCTCTCTGCTGGTGACACAAATTTGATGGTAATCTAAGGAAATGAATAAGGAGGAAACCCACTAGCCGTTTGAATGGGAATTTTGTCCTGCGCTTGAATCGTTTGGCGCTCCGGCGCTGGCTCCTCTTCCACTTGGCCTAGATATAGGGACCGCTAGACGAAACGAGGGCATGTCAACAAAACCCCTCGCCCATCAGTCCTGTCTGGTGCTCTCAAACGGCATGCATTACATGTGCATAATGAAGTGTTCACATTATGCACAGCCCAAATGACACTGTGTGTGTATATGTGTATGTTTGTGTGTGTTTGCATTATGCACAGCCCAAACGACACTGCTTTGCATGACCAACGCCACTTCCCTCCTCCCTTAGAGCAATATGAGCCTGTGTCTGTGTGTCATCAATCAAATGGAAGTAAGAGCTACTTATTCATGCTGCAAAACACCCCACAATGACTAGATGCTACATTCATTATGATACATTTACTGTGATAAATTCAAAAAGAGGGGGAATGACTATATCTTTTGTAAGATTCTACTGTCTTGGGCACAATATACTAATAACGTTGTTCCTTTAACATTGACAATCTGTGACCAACCTTCAAAGCTGCACTTAGCACTACTTTGACAATCCGGAAAATAATAATTAATATGCTCTGTAATTCAATTAGGAGGCCATTAGCTTGTCAAGCTCATTACACAGGAAGGGCATGCAGAAACAAGATGGCCGACAAGGCTGAGATTTCAATGTCACTGGTAAACTAACTTCATAATGACAATATCTTAGTGGCTCAATATTGCCAGGAAAGTCTTATAGCCGGCAGTAGCACGGATTTCCTGACGACTCAAACTGAATTCTTCCGCTACTCTATATTCGCTACATACACTGCCTTCAGAAAGTATTCATACCCCTTGACTTATACCACATTTTGTTTTGTTGAATTCAAAATGGATTAAATTGATATTTCTTCTCACCCATCTACACACAATACGTGCTTCCACATCTGCATTGCTTGCTGTTTGGGGTTTTAGGCTGGGTTTCTGTATAGCACTTTGTGACATCTGCTGATGTAAAAAGGGCTTTTTAAATACATTTGATTGATTGATTGATTGATTGATTGATGTATACCCCATAATGACAAACTGAAAACATGTTTTCAGAAATGTTTGCAAATTTCTTGAAAATTAAATACAGAAATATCTCATTTACATAAGTATTCACACCCCTGAGTCAATACTTTGTAGAAGAACCTTTGGCAGCGATTACAGCTGTTAGTCTTTCTGAGTATGTCTAAAAAAGCTTTCCATACCTGGATTGTGCAAACTTTACCCATTATTCTTGTCAACATTCTTCAAGCTTTGTCAAATGTGTTGTTGATCATTGCTAGACAACTATTTTCAGGTCTTGCCATAGATTTTCAAGTAGATTTCAGTAAAAAATGTAACTCGGCCATTAACGAACACTCACTGTCTTCTTGGTAAGCAACCCCATTGTAGATTTGGCCTTGTGTTTTAGGTTATCGTCTTTCTGAAAGGGGAATTAATCTCACAGTGTCTGGTGGAAAGCAGACTGAACCAGGTGTTCCTCTAGGATTTTGCCTGTGCTTAGCTCCATTTAATTTTTTTTTTATCCTGAAAAACTCCCCAGTCCTTATCAATTACAAGAATACCCATAACATGATGCAGCTGCGACTGTGCTTGAAAATATGAGGAGTAGTACTCAGTAATGTGTGGTATTGGATTTGAACCAAATACAATACTTTATATCAGGACAAAGGTATTTTTACTCTGTCAGTCAATTAGGTTAGTATTGTGGAGTAACTACAATGTTTTTGATCCATCCTCAGTTTTAGTTTTCTCCTATCTCAGCCATTAAACTATGTCACTATTTCAAAGTCACCATTGGCCTCATGGTGAAATTCATGAGCGGTTTCCTTCCTCTTTGGCAATTGAGTTAGGAAGGACGCCTGTATTTCTGTAGTGACTGGTTGAATTGATACACAATCCAAAGTGCAATTTATAACTTCACCATGCTCAAAGGGATATTCAATGTCTGCTTTTTTTTACCCATCTACCAATAGGTGCCCTTCTTTGCAAGGCACTGGAAAACCTCCCTGGTCTTATCTGTGTTTGAAATTCACTGCTCGACTTTCCACTGATATCCATTAATTGTATGTGTGGGGTAGAGAGATCAGGTAGTCATTCAAAAATCATGTTAAACACTATTATTGCACACAGAGTGAATCCATGCATCTTATTATGTGACTTGTTAAGGACATTTTTAACTCCTGAACTTATTTAGGCCATAAAGAATTGGGTGAATACTTACTGATTCAACACATTTCAGCCTTTAATTTTTTATTAATTTGTAAATAAAAAAATAAAAAAATAAAAAACATTATTCCACTTTGACATTATGGGGTTTTGTGTGTAGGCCAGTTACTTAACAAATCTCAATAAAAAAAAAGAAATCACCGTGGGCGTGGCTAAGACTGTGGCAGTCACAAAATGTAGTCAACCGGTGATTGTCAAGCAAATAACTGTCGGTCTCACAGTAATTGACAATTAATTAACAAACACATGTAGCATCTCCTGGCTTCTACACATAGCCTACAAGCCACTGATGAAGACCTTTGAAACATCTACATTTTAAAAGTCTAATAAATCCATGTAATATAGCCTACACCTTAACAACAAATCCATGCTTTAATTTAGACAGGTCTAAAGATGCATGATATGAAAAACATGTAGTCTATTTCAGAAGAACAGAATAGCATTCTCTTTTCCTTATGTTAGTCCCTGATCTGGCTGTGCCATATGGCTGTGGGCTACACAAGTTCATTTAGCAGACAAGATCAGCTTAGAATTCTGTGGTATTATGTTATAGTATGAAGAATACAATTGACAAAGCTGAATAAAATAGAAAATATATTTTCTCCAAACGATTTGAGGGAGTGCTGCTATTCTTTGCTGAGCGGTTAACAAAGAAATAGGTACTCCTATATAGTGAATTGAGAGTTATTAATGGAACTTTAGTCGTTCTACAAACATTGGGCTATATGTTTAGATTTTTAATACATTGTAAGGCTGCATGATGAGACTAATGATGATTTGAAAAAAGTCGCTTGAAAGGCATGAGCTCTGCTTAGTTTTTTGAACAGGCTGTACACTACATCAGTCACTCATTCACAATTTGACAAGCACTTGATAATGCCTAGAATTTCACGGTGGCATCCCCTTTGTCTGGGCAGAATGCACCCTAAAAAAGTCCATGCCTTTTGCGGCCAGTGGCTGCTGTGCCCTTCTCCCTGAGTACTGAGTGCTCCAAATCACCGCTTGAACACATGGCTCGCCATCATGTGATCAGGGCTTTTCACAGGCTACAAGTGAAGACAGACACATTGGGGCTGCAACTGCGCGCGTCCTTATGCAATTTTGAACTGTCCACATTTACTTTTTGTCAGCCAACAAGATGAGTAGGCCTAACGAACAGCAAAAGCACTAGCCTATGTCCATCTACTGTCCCCCATAGTACAAACGTTGACCTATTCTGTGCGAGAAATAAATATTCCAAACATAGTCTGGGACAGTTGTGGGATGCGATAGATCCCAAATGAATACAACCACTAGCATCAAGAAAAATGTTTACGCAATGTGGCTGACGCAACAAATCAGAACATTTAGCTTAAAATGTTGCTAAACTATTAGGCTGTTTCTTCACATTATAAGCGCAGCAATGTGCACATGGTAGCAGGCTATAAGCGGAATTTTCCATTAGCAGAAAACACCAATATCAAACGTGACCACAAATGCAATTATGCATGTTATGCTTTTATTATAAAGGTGCATTTTTATGGAGAATTTTATCTTCCTCAAACTTGAAACTCATGTACTGCTTATGTATCACAGTTAGGCTCTACACCCCGGATTCATGTGCTTCATTTTAAGAAGTTATGTGGCCACTTTAGTTGTGATACAAACCTTATAGGCGTATGGGCTAGGCTACATGAGGTGTGTGACTATGATTTGAAAAAGTCACCAAAAAAAGGCATTGTTTCTTATGCCGGGCATCATTCACAAGTAATAATATATAATTCACAAGTGATAGGGTAATATTGTCACCCATCAGACTATTCTTGATTTAATTTTGTCTTTACATATACTAAATAATATATGTGTGAAATTTGTTTTGATTTAGATCGCACACGAGTGCATAGTGCCTATAGAAATGTTGCGCAACATAAACTCATGGGCTCTCATGAAGTGTTTGATTAGATTTTCTATTACATCTGCATTGATGTTAGAGTGATTAAAGGGACAACAGAGTGCTGAGTGGCAGGAAGTTAGCAATTTTGGTAGGAATTTGACTGCCTTCATGACTCGTGACCGCCGGTGTGGAGGTAATACCGTCACCGCAGCTTTGGGTAGCCAGGCAAAAGCACGGAAGCATCTTAAAGATATTGTTAGTTTCAGTTTCTTTAACATCTTAGGCCTGCAGGATCTTACAGAGCATAATGTCCCCTTTCTCTGAATCTTTGGTGCACAGAATACTATAGTGTATAAGAAGGATTAAAAAGACCTATCTGCTTCTATGTGTTTGAAGAGGTCAGACCATGGGTGTGAGGCTGAAACATAACAATGGATTGTTGAAGATTATTTATTTGTTCATGCTAGCACTGTATGTGGTATGACTTAAATGTCATGCTATGTAACATGGGTGCAGTAGAGCCCAATTCAAAAACCTTTTTATCCGCAGCAATTGAAGAGTGAGTAAAATCCAACCACGAACTGCACAACACAATAGATTTTGGTTCACCGAGCTGCCACACTGTGCAGTCAGTCATCCGAGCAGAGTTCCTCTAAACTTTGAGCCAATTGCGTTTACAAGCCTCCCTTCAAGACGAGAAAAGAAAAAGAAAACGCAATTAACTAGCTGATCGCAGCATGTGTCTGGCAGACTTAATGGATATCAAATTACACACAAACGCTGATAAATCATCATTACGCCACCAAATTCTAATTGATCCCGCAATTAAACTTGACAAATGGTATGTACGGCAAATCTTTACTTTATACTTTGCCAATAAGGAACTATTTATATTTTTCTCTGTTCTGTGTTTTTTGGGGGGAGTGACTGCGTCATAGCTAATTTCACATATGTGTGGCTAATTAAGGGGGACAGACAGCCATTTTAAAGAGGAGGATCATCTATTTGTTTACAGCAGGGTGCCTGCTGTTGAAAATGATTCTGTTCCAAAGCTCTGTGGAGAGAGAGAGAGCTCTGCTGGGCTCTTAATGATGTCTCATAACAGATTGCTCTACAACTTGAAACAGGGACTTGTTCTCACTCTAATAGTCCTATTCTGTATTGGGTATGTGAACATCATGTACTATATACTGGTATTGCCGTCATTCGGCCTTCTCTACAGCTTTAAACGGGCACTATAAGGCTGCGTTTACACAGGCTGATCTTTTGCCCAATTATTGGTCTTTTTACCAATCAGATCAGATCTCTTGTCAATAATTGGGCAAAAGATCAGAATTTGGCTGCCTGTGTAGTCCTATTCTGTTTTCTGTTCTGTGTACATGCATACAGGCTTTTGAAGATTACTCTAATAGTGCTATCCTGTTATGTGTACATGCATATAGAGTATATGTATGCAGTGGTAGTACATTCACATCATCTAAAAGTGGAATAATAGCTTTCCTCTTAACGGAATGTGGAGTGGCAATGTTGAACCACTTCTAACATGTATTCATTCTATCCCACTACACCACTATAGTAGCCTACTATGTCTAGGCCTAAAGTCATGTTTTGGAGCTTTGGATCCAGAAATAAAATATAAAAAAAGATCTCAAAAGGCATCTCCAAAATATAAACATAAACAACCCATATGCACATGTTTGTTCTCCTGATAGTCAGACCTCTGCGTAGTGGTGCCGAAGACACCTGCGTGTGTTGGGGACAGCTCAGCTCCAGTTCTAGAAAGCATAGCACAGCAAAGCGCCAGCATATGGTTCCCAATGATCCAGATGGCTTGTGCATGTCTGCAGACTGACAACTTTGCTCCTCTATTATCAAACACTAGTAATGAACCATAATCAAGTGGGTGTTAATGAGACATAATGAAACCATTTCTACTCAGCCTGAGCCTACTATCTGCCACTTACTTGTAATTATAAGCACTAAGCACTCGTGTGCAATCTCTCCTGTAGACAATTTCAATAGGCAAGGAGGGAGACAGGCAGGCAGGGAGACAGGCAGGCAGGGAGGAAGGTAAACAGGGGGCCGTATGTATTTGCTCAGCTGAAGAACCTTTTGTTTTGTCTACAAATATGGCAGATTTAAACCTGGAGGCGCGTGATTGGCTGTGCTGTCACAGCTGCCGTGGCTGTGGGGGGGGGATTGGGGGGGGGGGGGGGGGAGAAGGAACAAAGAGAAGGAATAGTCTATCGTACTTCCTGATGACAGCGCGGAAGAGGAAGGCCGTTAATCAGAGTGACCCCTACTACCCACAAGCCTCAACGCCGCACAGGTACACCCCCCCCCAACTGCCGGACAGATGGATGCACAGGCAGCCATACACCTGGGAGCACTGTGCAAAAATGTGAGAGAGTGAGAGAGTGAGAGAGTGAGACAGACAGACAGACAGACAGACAGACAGACAGACAGACAGACAGACAGACAGACAGACAGACAGACAGACAGAGCGAGAGCGAGAGAGGAGCAAGTGTCCAGAGTGTCCCTCCAGTCAGAGTGAGTGAAGTTGACTTTTGGCCGACACTGAATATGCTCTGCTTCATTGAACCATCAATCTGAGTAGCAGATTACTTATTTTTTTCCAATATGGCCGACTAATAGTGGTCATATGGATGGTTTGATTAGTGTGCAGAGACAATGAGAGAAAGTTAAAGTATCTTGGTGAAGGATGAACTGTACGTGGGATGGCCTACCCATCACAACGATCACTAGAACTGACAAGAGTGTCACTGGGGGAGTGACAGGAGTGACATAGTAGACACAATCAACAATACAAGGATGATGGGAGAGATTTCTAACAAGAACTAATAACATCTCTTACCTAAGTAGAACAATTCCCCAAGGCTTCTATAGGCCTACACTATATCCCAATTGCTTTGAATTCCACATACTACCCACAATAACAGACAAATCCATGTGAATGTAAGGTAGAAGTGTCCATATTTACACAGTATTACCAGGAGGAGAAGAGACTAGACTAGACTGTGTTGGGTTGGAGTATCTGACCAAGCTGTGAGTGACAGCTTCATTAAAAGCGGTACAAGGGAGAGTGTCAATATGGATAGTATTCAAAGTGCAGTACAGGACATGGAGGAGACAGGGTCTGCCATGATACTCCAGGACACTGCCTTGTAATTCAATACCAGATAAAAGCCCTTCATACAGACACAATATGACATCTCTGTTATTATTAGCCGGATAGAAAGAATCAGGAACAGAGGGGTGATTTTTCCCCTTCTCCTCCTCAGATTGTGAAATAATTGCTTTCCCCCTGGGGCTAATGTAGGACTGATCGGTATTCTCTCATAGCACCAAGTAGACACGGTGAAAACGCTGAGACTTAAGTCATACAGAGAGAGACAAGGACAAATTGGAAAAATCTGAAGTTTTCTGCTTTTGTAGATACAGTAGATAGTCACAGAGCTGTGCTCCAAACTCACTGATGGGCCTGATAGTGATGGAGAACAAGAGTTTATTGTCTGAAACAAATATCTGGATATGAAGGAGATCAGTGAGGGATAAAGCAGTGTAATTATGCCAGAATAAGACGAGGCCCAGTTATCATTGTGGTAATACAGTTCACCCTTGGGGTTCAATGAAGAGTATTTGTATACAGAGAGGCCTACTGTACAGTAGTATGATTAGTGCAGAGATATCACTTGGCAATGTCCTGTTCTTATGTTTTGTACTGAAATGATATGGTCTTTGAGAAGCCAGAATTGCCTGTAAATAGACCAAGGTAGGGATGCGGCGGTCATAAAATTGTGTCAGTCAGTTATTGTCATGCAAAAGGCAGCCAGTCTCACGGTAATTTACCGTTGACTAACATAAACGCATTTAACATCTCTAGGCCTCCATACATACAAGCCGCTGATGCGTGCGCCTGTGGAACATCAGCATTTTAAAAAGTCTAATAAATCTATTGAATATACACCATTTCAATTATTCATTTTAGGCAGGTCTAAAGAGACATGTATTACAGAACAACAGAATATGGGTTGGCCTACTATATGTAATCTGGCTATGCGCCATGCCATAGGCTGTAGGATTGTACATTTAGCAGACAATATATGCTTATATGCTTATACTGTGCTATTATTTAAATCATATATTTATTTTTTTGTTGTTATTATTCTTATTTAAAAAAAATGTTTACCCTGTTTTCTACCCAATTTCGTGGTATCCAATTGGTGGTTACCGTCTTGTCTCATCGCTGCAACTCCCGTACGGACTCAGGAGAGGCGAAGGTCGAGAGCGGTGCGTCCTCCGAAACACAATCCAACCAAGCCGCACAGCTTCTTGACACAATACACGCTTAACCTGGAAGCCAGCCGCACCAACGTGTCGGAGGAAACGCCGTATACCTGTGTACAACTGCAGCGATCGGTATGCTGCTCTGACAGCTGATGGTTAAAAGTTAGTGAGGGAGATATAAGTCTCCAACTTCAATGATTTTTGCGATTCGTTCCAGACATTGGCAGCAGAGAACTGGAAGGAAAGGCGGCCAAAGGAGGTGTTGGTTTTGGGGATGACCAGTGAAATATACCTGCTGGAGCACGTGCCACGGGTGGGTGCTGTTATGGTGACCAGTGAGCTGAGATAATGCAGGGCTTTACCTAGCATAGACTTGTAGATAACCTGGAGCCAGTGGGTTTCGTGACAAATGTGTAGCGAGGACCAGCCAACGAGAACATACAGGTCGCAGTAAGTGGGTAGTATATTGGGCTTTGGTGACAAAATGGATGGCACTGTGATAGACTGCATCAAATTTGCTGAGTAGAGGGTTGGAGTCTATTTTGTAAATGACATCGCTGAAGTCAAGGATCAGTAGGATGGTCAGTTTTACGAGGGTATGTTTGGCAACATGAGTGAAGGAGGCTTTGTTGCGAAATAGGAAGCCTAGATTTCATTTTGGATTGGAGATGCTTAATGTGAGTGTGGAAGGAGAGTTTACAGTCTAACCAGACACCTAGGTATTTATAGTTTTCCACATATTCTAGGTCAGAACCGTCCAGAGTAGTGATACTAGTCGGGCGGGTGGAAGCGGGCAGTGATCGGTTGAAGAGCATGCATTTAGTTTTACTAGCATTTAAGAGCAGTTGGAGGCCATGGAAGGAGTGTTGTATGGCGTTGAAGCTCATTTGGAGGTTGTTAACACAGTGTCCAAAGAAGGGCCAGATGTATACAGAATGGTGTCGTCTGCGTAAAGGTGGATCAAAGAATCACCAGCAGCAACAGCGACATGGTTGATATATACAGAGAGAAGAGTTTACCCACCCATGGGTCTCCCGGTCGCAGCCGGCTGTGACAGAGTCTGGACTCGAACCCAGAATCTCTAGTGGTATAGCTAGCACTGCGATGTAGTACCTTAGACCACTGTGCCACATGGTAGGCCATATTATATGATTTTATTGTAAGAAGAATATAGTTGAACTTGGCTGAATTAAATAGAAAGGATATTATTTCCATTATGGAGCGAGTGTGCATACAGTGGGGCAAAAAAGTATTCGGCAACTTTAGTTGTGAATGATACAAACCTTTGTATATCGTACAAATCAAAACATATATGGCTGCATGATGCGACTATAGGCTATGGATGATTTGAGAAAGTAGAAAAAAAACTTGCGCTCTGTTCCTTGCCTCAGGCTGCACAGCTGTTCTCGAATCAAGAGATCATATTTTCACCCATCAGACTATTCTCAATTAATCTTGTCTTTACTAATATGAAACATTTGTTTGGATTTAGAATGGCCCATTATCAAATAGGGAAGAACAGGGACAGGAAAAAAGAGAAATGTCATCTGTATGCACATGAATAGGGAATGGAGGCCACTTTAACTCCGGTTATTTCACTCATGTCAGGTAGGCTACTCCGGTTATTTCACTCATGTCAGGTAGGCTACTCCGGTTATTTCACTCATGTCAGGTAGGCTACTCCGGTTATTTCACTCATGTCAGGTAGGCTACTCCGGTTATTTCACTCCAAGCATCAACCACTGTTTGGGGAGCATGCAGCCTCTCTCTGCATGACAGGTGACAAACTCTGTATACCATGGGCTCTCCAACCATATTCCTGCAGCTACCCAGTGCTTAATTTGGGAAATCAAGTGAAATCTGTTTGGGAACATCAATAGTAACATGTTTTCACAACAAAACATACTTCATTAAACTGTTGACAGCACCTCTCTCTGTACGCTGGAGAAAGGAATGAATTAGAGAGAGGAGCAGATGGAAGCACACAGTGGTGAGATATTCTGTATCTAAAGGTAACGTGTCAGCTTATTATTTGTTAAAATATAAAGAATGTCCTATTACTAGGCTACTCAAAATCAAATAAAAAATCCACTATAATAGTAGGCCAACTTTGAATTTATTTAATTTAGGCTAGACCATTATGTACCAAAGATATCTTAAATCATTTTTTTAAATGTTTTTCTGCCATGCTTAATATGCAGTAAGCTATGTATTGTATAATGGCACAATCATTATTTTAATTCATGTTATTTTTTATTTTTTTTAGGGTGGGGGGGGCTTGGGCTGATATATAGGCGTATGTGTATGCATAATGCATTGATGCGTATTGGTGTTTTGAATGAGTCATCACCTTAGAAAGCACTGTCCATTTCGTTGTTAGGCTTTGAAACAACATCCACAACGACCATGTTTTCCACTCAGTTTCATCCTGTTGAACTTCTATCTTCAAATTGATCAATCACAGTGAGGTGAGTTTTAAAAGCACATACTGTTTTGATGAAGTGTTTGATGTGATTTTCGATCACATTTGCATTGATGTCAGTGTGGTTAGAGGGACAATAGTGTACCAAGCCATTAGCGACCTGATGGTCGTTACTGGGTTGGGTATTACTAACACATGTCCAGAGTGCATAAAAGGAGATTACCATGACTCATTGGTCACGTAGAATTTGACTGAGGTGATAACTCATGACTGCCGGTGTGGCGGTAATACGGTCAACGCATCAGCCTTAGCCCAGGGCCTATATTCCTAAAATGAGAAGTAGGAGAAGTGATCTAGGATGAGTTTAGCCTTTTAGATCCTAATGGACTTGGGGGGGGACCTGATCCTAGATCAGCACTCCTAATCTGGGATGCTTTATGAACACAGCTTGGCCCTGACCATCATCACCATCATTATCTCTACAGATCTTCTTGCATACCCATGCAGATGGTGTTTTACAGAGAATATATGAGGTAACATCTGACCTTGGTTCAAGGAAACAGCTGTGTGTGTGTTTGTGTATGTGTGCGCACGTCTGTGCAGATATGTATTTTTTGGGGCCCGACTTGTGTCGGAAACACACCCTTCAGCCAGGGTAGCCATTTTGAATATGCTTATCTGAACCACAATATTTCAGTTCCTGATCTATCTACTGTACTGTACACAGTGTCGGGTTACGGGGTTCCACATTCCATCTGGTCATCCCTAGTAATGCCCGAGTGCTGTAAATTACCCCTGACTACTGTAAATCTATCAGAGTGTCACCAGAGTCTTCCCGAATTAGAAGTCCCACAGCTGTAAAACAGGCTGGCTATTTTCTTTACCTACAGTTATGGTGTGTCCCAAATGTCACTATGGGCCCTGGTCAAAAGTAGTGCACTACATAGGGAATAGGGTGCCATTTTGAACAATACCTTAGCCACGTTTTTAGAGACACCGAGGCATCATCAACAACTGGTGTAAATAAATCATTTACAGTGAAGAGGTAATTACAGAAGCTATAACCCATGACCAACCCTGACACCATAATCACTGTGGCCTCACAAGTAATCAACAGGACATTATCTGCTATGAGCTGGAAAAGTGCTCACACGTACACTACTCCACTGCAGGAAAACACACACACATCACGTTTAAAGCAGTAATCAGCAATAGAAAACCATAAAGCGATCTCCCTGATTCAGTAAAAGGCTGAGGGCTATGGCTGGAGAAATGTAGCCCCTCTCAAAGTAGACAGAGGGATGCAGGGACTGACCATCCAGGATATCAAACTTATAGTTTGAAACATGTTTTGAGGCCATATGGTGTTGATTTACTTTGTTTACAAACATTGGAGTAAACAAGCATGTCTTTTGGGTACAACAGTTGAACTAAGCTCATGAGCATATCTAAGTTATTTTCTTCAAGAATCAATAGGTACATATCATTCATTTATAAAAAAAAAGGATGTAGCTACAGTTGATTGCACCTTTAAGCAAGTCAACTCCCCTCCCTATTTTAAAAGGTAAGTGGTTCCAGGACACTTCCTGTCTCTGTCTCCCTTCCTACCTCCCTCCCTCGTTTTTCTCCCACTCTCTCTCTCTCTCTCTCTCTCTCTCTCACTCCCTTCCTTTCTCCCTCTCTCTCCCTTCCTTTCTCCCCCTGTCCCTTTCTCCCTGTGATACTGAGTCGTGTGAAGGCGGAGAGGAGAAGAGGAGAAGGAGAAGCGTGGACACAGTGCTGCTGAGGCTGAAGCTCAGGATGTGTCCCAAATGACAGCGTATTCCCTATATAGTGCACTACCCTTACGGAAGAACATGTGAAGTGTTCCAAAAACAAGTGATCTTATGTGAAGTTAATGTGACAACATGTAAAGCAACATGTGACAAGATTAAACTACACATGTGAAAACACTTTGTTTTCATGCTAAATTTAATGTGAAATCATATGGTTTTTCTGTAAGGGTACTTTTGACCAGAGGCACTACTATGGGTAGTGCACTATATAGGGAATAGGGGTGCCATTTGGGCATAGACCCGGGCGGCTGTGCTGTGCTGTCAGAGGGATAAGTCTGGACTCTAAAAGGATTGCTGCTGGAAATAAAGACACCAGCTTGTCAGCTGTAAGCTCCTGAGAAGGGCCCATCAGACAAGTGGATGTGTATTGACAGGCCTGAGACGGAGCGAAGGAGAGATGGAGGAGACAAAGGGGGGGTGAAAGGGAGGGAGAGATGAGAGAGAGAAAGCAAGAGAGGGAGAGAAAGAGAGCGAGAAAGATGGAGAGAGAGTGAGCGAGAGAAAGCAAGTGTCCTGGAGTCACTCACCTTGGCACAGGCTGCAATGTCAGCTAACCCAGTGGCCATCAGTCTCCAGCCCTGTCCCCACTATTATTTAGAGCCAAACAAATACCAGCTAGGCTGAATGTCACCGCAAGGACACCCACAGCCCTCACCATCAACTCCACCAATCAGTGTCTAGGGTTTCAAATCGCCCTTTCTCCTGCCCTCGCCCACAAATCCACCCCCCCCCCCCCATCCTTCACACCGCTTCCCCCCCCACTTCCATCTTTCACACCGCCCCCCCCCCCCTCCCCCCACTTCCATCCTTCACCCCCCCCTCCTCCTCCTCCTCCATCCTTCACACTGCTCCCCCCCCCAGATGCGTCAGGGGCTGCACAGTGCAACAGATTTACTGCTCTCCCCATCCTGGGGCCGACACGATTTATTGACATTAGTTGCCAGCTTTCTTTTCTCCAGAAAGTGCACGTAGAATTAATTTTAACTGTGTCTTAATGTTAAATACCCTGGAAACACTACATTTCATGGTAGGTCATGCTCACAGCCACATAAGCATATATCATCAAATTATTGGGCTGAAATTCAAATCTTTTTTTTTTTACGATAGCGAAGAGGTTATAATTTAATAAGAAGCAGCTCATAACCGTTTCATCTCCCAGTCGTTAATTACTCAAATATTTATGCTGAGGAATGATGATCTCTCCAGTCTCTATTTAATGCATCAAAAGTTTAAGTAATTTCATTTCATTGTTTTTATTACTTAATTATGTCGGAGAACTGTGAATCTTTATGAAGAACAACCTGAACAGGGAGTAATTCCCTAAAAGATAATAGTGAGACAAAAATGTGTCTATTTGACTTTTTACTACTCTTCCCCACTACCTTTCAAAAGCATTGCAATGGAACGGGTAAAACACCAAATAATATGGTATGGTGTCTTACAAGCAATGCAACTGCTAGTAAGATTTATTGTTTTATGATGCTGTAACATCAGCACCCCATGCTGTTGGGCAACAAGGCTTCTCAATACAATGGCTTTCATGCCATGAACCCACAGTCAAAGTAACCCAGGAGTTATACATTTTTTAACCCCTAGTTTACCAAATAAACTCAGCTATTCTTAAAATACGAAACACAAGACGAGACGGCCTACATAGTTTGGAAGACAGCTGATGACAGACTCCGTAAGGATATTGGAACTACTGTCTTTTAGTGTGTACAGTCTGTACTTTTGACAACTCTTTAAAAAGGGTCATATTCAAGCTTCCTTCATGGAACATATTAAAAAAAAACTCAGCATTAAACATGTAAATGTGGATCGATATGTACTTGGTCTTTTCAATAGCAGCTGCGTTAAGGCCCTCTGAGCACAACCGGTCATATAAGTATGGAAAATAAATTAGGAGAGCATAGTGAGAGGCTGCAGCAATTTCCCCATAAATATAACATAACGACCACAACTAAAATGTCAGGGAATCCAATAAATCAATTTCACCGGGACAGGGCGGCCTTTATGTGCCGAACACACAGACATATTTATAATTCTCTCTCTTCTTCTAGAGGAGGAAGATCTCATTTTTGGTAGAGAGAGAAAGAGAGAGGGGAGGGCGGGAGGGAGGAAGGGCGGGATATAGAGAGGGAGCAAGAGAGAGAGAGAGGGGGAGAGAGAGTTAGCAAACAGACAGGGGAAGGGAATGGGGGCGACACAACATTGGTCCCTCTCACACGTGGAGGCTTTAATATGTGTTCCATGTGATTCATCACCCTGACACAGACACCTGAGGCCTGGGCTCAATTTCTACAGACTAAATGGTTTCTGAGGGACTTTGCCACACACACAAGTATATGTGCAAAAAATATAGAGAGGTGGATGTAATAGAATAGATGGAGAGAGAGAGAGAGAGACAGAGAGAAAGACAACGGAGAGGGAGAGAGAGCGAGAGAGAGAACCGAGAGAGAGAGAGACTCCACAGCCATTGAGTGTCACCAATTCTAGAACTAATTCCCTCTTGATGTAAAGAGACCAGGTGAATGTCCAGGATAATAAGATGATTGGACCACCTAGAACCTCTGAACTCTGATAACTGACATTAATAGGTTGGTTCACAATATATATGGGTTCATAAAGGCACACGGGGTACAGACCCATCACAACTAGTAACAGTGATTTAGAATCAAATAACACCATTATCTACTCCCTCAACTCTCCAAATAGACCACATACAGTACCTGGAACGGCAGGCACTATGATGTTTAGAACAGACTATTTACCCTGGCAACTAAAACCACAAAATGGGTAAAATATAAAAATATAGGGATATGTATTTTTGTTCACCTGATGAATCAGAAAAGCAAACATGCATAATTGTGTACAGTATTACTGTGGTTGCTCTTAACAACTAATATCCTTGTATTCTCCATGGCATTATACATTCTGTTCCAACACCTTACCTTAAACCAGGTATTTCCAGGGGTACGTGCAATGCAGTTGGGGGTATGCCAAATAAAAATACTTTTTCTCTTCACATTTTCAAACAGTCCATTTATATTTTCCAACGGGGATATACATTTGGGTGAGTTTCTTTTTTTTGCCTGAGTAGCCTCGTTTCACTGCCAAGAATAAAATTTAAACCATCTAGTGTTCATTGAACTAACAACACAATGTCAAATACAGATAGCCTAGTCAAATAATTAACATCCAATCATATTAAATCTCACGAGAATTCCACTAATGGTCTGTATGTAGCCAAACATACCCCCTGTTCATGTTGGTAACTGGACTGATGGTGTAAAAGCCATGACAGGGAGACATAGTGGAGTGGTAACCCGCATGTAAGCAGTTGCATGTAAGCAGTTGCATGCAAGCAGTTGCCACTTGGGTACACTGCAGCATCCACCAACAGGCTCTTGCTGCCAAGGGCATGCCTGACAGCTTGAAAGACATTTTGGACACTACAGTGGTTAACTTTGTTAAAGCAAGGCCCCTGAACTCGCATGTATTTTCTGCACTATGCAATGATATGGACAGCGACCATGTAACGCTTTTACAACATACAGAAGTGCGCTGGTTATTAAGGAGTAAAGTATTGTAAATAAGAATTTGTTTTTAACTGGTTAAATAAAAAATCTAGGAATGAGATGTTCGACCAGCAGGTGTCCACATACTTTTGGCTATGTTGTGTTTTTCCCCCCATTTTTTTTTCATTTAGCTAGGCAAGTCAGTTAAGAACAAATTCTTATTTTACAATGACGGCCTACCCCGGCCAAACCCTCTCCTAACCCGAATGATGCTGGGCAAATTGTGCACCGCCCTATGGAACTCCTGATCACGGCCGGTTGTGATACAGCCCGGAATCGAACCAGGGGCTGTAGTAACACCTCTAGCACTGAGATGCAGTGCCGTAGACTGCTGCGCCACTCGGGAGACAAGCTGCATCCCCAGTCTATCTGACCTCATAAGAAGACACTGTAGTAAAAACAAATAAATCTAGCAGAACACAGCACTGCATAGAATGCAATTATTCTAATAGCAGCCTCTGTGAAATGACTCCAGTCACTTATGGACAACCTAATAAGCAGGCTGTGATGGATGGGGCTACAGTATAGTGGGGGAATGCTCTCTACTGAGGACAGGGCTTGTCAAAGAAAAGCATTGAAAGAAAAGCATTTTTAGACATTTTTAAAGTTAGTGTGGGAGAGGTGTAAAAATAATTGCTGCCCATCAATAATGAGAAACCACCTGGTATTGACAACCTAGATGGAAAGCTACTGAGGATGGTAGTGGACTATATTGCCACATCTGAGCCTGGAGAAAAGTGTTTGTCCACCACAGACCTGGAGGGAAACTAAAGTTATTCAGCTACCCAAAATGGTAAAAGCTCCCTTTGCTGACTCTAACAGCCCACCAACCAGCTGGCTGACAGTTCTTAGAAAACTTATGGCAAATATTGTGTTTGACCAGATACAATGCTATTTCTTTGTGAGCAATTTAACAACTAACTTTCACAACGCTTACAGTATAGCGAAGGACACTCAACATGTACTGCACTGACACAAATGACTGATGATTGGCTGAAAGAAATGTACGATAATAAGATTGTGGGAGCTGTACTGTTAGATTTCAGTGCAGCCTTTGCTATCATTGACCATCATTTGTTATTGAAAAAAATCTGGCTTTACATCATTTTTCTGCCATTTCATGGATAGAGAGCCCTCTATTTAATAGAACACATAGGGTTTTCTTTAATGGAAGCTTCTCTAATGTAAAACATTTAAAGTTTGATATTCCACAAGGGACCTGTCTAGGCACTTTACTGTTCTCTATATTTACTAATGATTTAGCATTAGCATTAAACAAAGCCTGTGTGCCTATGTACACAGATAATTCAACACTATAAATGTCAGCACTCACAGCTTGTGAAATCACTGCAACCCTAAACAAATAGTTTTAGTAAGTTTTAGAATGGGTGGCTGGGAATAAACTAGTCCTGAACATATCTAAAACAAAAAGCATTGTTTTTGATACAATGTTTTAGATCAAAGCTGAATCAATGTCTCACAAGATCACAATGATTCATTTGCATGTTACATAACAGAACCAAATATAATACCAAAGCATAGTAGGCCTTTAATTCTTAAGGATGATGCGGAATTTAATCCCAGTGCAGGAACACCAACGGGCGGAAATTTCAGAACGCCAACTATAGTTTTCGATAAAACTCAAACTTTCATTAAACACACATGCAAGGTACTGAATTAAAGCTACACTCGTTGTGAATCTAGCCACCAAGTCAGATTTGTAAAATGCTTTTCGGCGAAAGCATGAAAAGCTATTATCTGATAGCATGCACCCCCCCAAAATACCAGCACGCCACATAAACAACAGATTTTGCGGTAGCCGGCGCTACACAAAACGCAGAAATAAAATATAAAACATTCATTACCTTT
This sequence comes from Oncorhynchus mykiss, assembly GCF_057628025.1. NCBI lineage: Eukaryota > Metazoa > Chordata > Actinopteri > Salmoniformes > Salmonidae > Oncorhynchus > Oncorhynchus mykiss. The sequence continues at coordinate 24,528,578 of NC_143044.1, read as the reverse complement.
GACGAGCTTCTCTGTTGGCACTACTATATGTCCCATAAACATCACAATTGGGTCTTTTTCACGATTAAATCCGTCAAAGTATGCCAAAAATGTCCATTTATGATGGCCGTCTGATTCAAGGAAAATGCAGCTTTACATGACGCAACGTCACTTTTAAAATTAACAAAGTTGCCTATAAACTTTTACAAATCACTTCAAACGACTTTTGTAAACCAACTGTAGGTATTAATAAACGTTAATAATCGATCAAATTGATCACGGGGCGATCTGTATTCGATAGCAGCAAGTCTTGAAATCATCGTCCATTTTTTTCACCTTCATAATTTCCTGGGTGCACCCAAAGACAGGAAGTGCCTATACGTCATCCCACCAAGGATAAACGTGCAAAGAAATGCCAGTATTGGCGACATCGTGTGGAAGCTGTAGGCGTTGTAAACGGAATCTCATCTTTTTTTTCCACCTTAGACAATACATTGACTGGCGGATGAATATCTTTTTTGTGTTTTTGGTGAACAGTTTTCCCTGGGATTATTACTCCTAAACACGCTCTGTTATAGCCACAGACACGATTTTACCAGTTGTAGAGACTTCAGAGTGTTTTCTATACACACATACTTATCACACATACACATTCTTCACACGCTTTGAGGACAACACAGTGCCACCAACGCGGCCCGCTACCAAGGACTGTGGGCTCTCCTTCACCATGGACGTCGTGAGTAAAACACTTAAACGTGTTATCCCTCACAAGGCTGCCGGTCCAGACGGCATCATGAAGTGCTTTGAGAGACTAGTCAATGATCATATCACCTCCACCTCATCTGCCACCCTAGACCCACTTCAATTTGCGTATCGCCCCAATAGATCCACTGACGCAATCGCCATCACTCTGCCCACTTCCCTATCCCATCTGGACAAGAGGAATACCTATGTAGGAATGCTGTTTATTGACTGTAGCTCAGGATTTAACACCATAGTAACCTCCAAACTCATCATTAAGCTCGAGGCCCTGGGTCTGACACCCGCCCTGTGCAATTGGGTCCTGGACTTCCTTACGGGCCGCCCCCAGGTGGTGAAGGTTGGAAACATCACCTCCACTCCTCTGATCCTCAACACTTGGGCCCCACAAGGGTGCGTGCTCAGCCCCCTCCTGTACTCCTGTTCACCCATGACTGCGTGGCCAAGCACGCCTCCAACTCCATCATCAAGTTTGCAAACAATACAACAGTAGTAGGCTTGATTACCAACGGTGACGAGACAGCCTACAGGGAGGAGGTGCGGGCTCTGGGAGTGTGGTGCCTGGAAAACAACCTCTCACTCAACATAAACAAAACAAAGGAGATGATCGTGGACTTCAGGAAACAGCAGAGGGAGCACTCCCCTATCTACATCGACGGGACCGCAGTGGAGAAGGTGAAAGCTTCAAGTTCCTTGACATACACATCACTGACAAACTGAAATGGACCACCCACACAGACAGTGTGGTGAAGAAGGCGCAACAGAGCCTCTTCAACCTCAGAAGTCTATAGAAATTTGGCATGTCACCTAAAACCTTGACACATTTTTACAGAGGCACAATTGAAAGCATCCTGTTGGGCTGTATCACTGCCTGGTACGACAACTGCACCGCCCGCAACCGCAAAGCTCTCCAGAGGGTGGTGCGGTCTGCCCAGCACATTACCGGGGGCAAACTACCCACCCTCCAGGACACCTACAGCACTCGATGTCACAGGAAGGCCAAAAAGATAACCAAGGACATCAACCACCCGAGTCAATACCTGGTCATCTCATGTGTATATACTGTTTTCTATACTAATTGTATGGTATCTAATTCACTTAATAATGCTTACATATCTTGCATTACTCATGTCATAGGCATATACTGTTATTTTCTTTCCTATTCTACTGTATCTTAGTCCGTTCCGCTCTGACATCGCTCGTCCATATGTATAGTCTTGATTAATTCCTACTTAGATTTGTGAGTATTGGGTATACAGTGGAGCAAAAAAGTATTTAGTCAGCGACCAATTGTGCAAGTTCTCCTACTTAAAAAGATGAGAGAGGCCTGGGTACATCATAGGTACACTTCAACTATGACAGACAAAATGAGGAAAAGAAATCCAGAAAATCACATTGTAGGATTTTAATGAATTTATTTGCAAATTATGGTGGAAAATAAGTATTTGGTCACCTACAAACAAGCAAGATTTCGTTACCTGTAATAATGGCACCTGTTCGAACTTGTTATCAGTATAAAAGACACCTGTCTACAAACTCAAACAGTCCCACTCCAAACTCCACTATGGGCAAGACCAAAGAGCTGTCAAAGGACACCAGAAACAAAATTGTAGACCTGCACCAGGCTGGGAAGACTGAATCTGCAATAGGTAAGCAGCTTGGTTTGAAGAAATCAACTGTGGGAGCAATTATTAGGAAATGGAAGACATACAAGACCACTGATAATCTCCCTCGATCTGGGGCTCCACACAAGATCTCACCCCGTGGGGTCAAAATGATCACAAGAACGGTGAGCAAAAATCCCAGAACCACACGGGGGGACCTAGTGAATGACCTGCAGAGAGCTGGGACCAAAGTAACAAAGCCTGCCATCAGTAACACACTACGCCGCCAGGGACTCAAATCCTGCAGTGCCAGACGTGTCCCCCTGCTTAAGCACATGTCCAGGTCCGTCTGAAGTTTGCTAGAGAGCATTTGGATGATCCAGAAGAAGATGTCATATGGACAGATGAAACCAAAATAAAACTTTTTGGTAAAAGCTCAACTCGCCGTGTTTGGAGGACAAAGAATGCTGAGTTGCATCCAAAGAACACCATACCTACTGTGAAGCACGGGGGTGTAAACATCATGCTTTGGGGCTGTTTTTCTGCAAAGGGACCAGGACGACTGATCCGTGTAAAGGAAAGAATGAATGGGGCTATGTATCGTGAGATTTTGAGTGAAAACCTCCTTCCATCAGCAAGGGCATTGAAGATGAAACGTGGCTGGGTCTTTCAGCATGACAATGATCCCAAACACACCGCCCGGGCAACGAAGGAGTGGCTTCGTAAGAAGCATTTCAAGGTCCTGGAGTGGCCTAGCCAGTCTCTAGATCTCAACCACATAGAAAATCTTTGGAGGGAGTTGAAAATCTGTGTTGCCCAGCAAAAGCCCCAAACCATCACTGCTCTAGAGGAGATCTGCATGGAGGAATGGGACAAAATACCAGCAACAGTGTGTGAAAACCTTGTGAAGACTTACAGAAAACATTTGACCTCTGTCATTGCCAACAAAGTGTATATAACAAAGTATTGAGATAAACTTTTGTTATTGACCAAATACTTATTTTCCACCATAATTTGCAAATAAATTCTTTAAAAATCCTACAATGTGAATTTCTGTCTGTCATAGTTGAAGTGTACCTATGATGAAAATTACAGGCCTCTCATCTTTTTAAGTGGGAGAACTAAATACTTTTTTGCCCCACTGTATGTTGTGTAATTTCTTAGATATTACTTGTTAGATATTACTGCACTGTCGGAGCTAGAAGAACAATCATTTTTCTTCACCAACAATAACATCTGCTAATCGCATGTATGTGACCAATAAAATTTGATTTTATTGAGGAAGTGACGTCATTTCCAAGTTTTTTTTTTCCATCTGAAGAAATTGCACTACCCCACTTCCCAGATCAGAGCTGCACGCCTGGCCCTCAAATGTATACACTGCCCAGAACAGAGCTGCACGCCTGGCCCTCAAATGTATACACTGCCCAGAACAGAGCTGCACGCCTGACCCTCAAATGTATACACTGCCCAGATCAGAGCAGCACGCCTGGCCCTCAAATGTATACACTGCCCAGAACAGAGCTGCACGCCTGGCCCTCAAATGTATACACTGCCCAGATCAGAGCAGCACGCCTGGCCCTCAAATGTATACACTGCCCAGAACAGAGCTGCACGCCTGGCCCTCAAATGTATACACTGCCCAGAACAGAGCAGCACGCCTGGCCCTCAAATGTATACACTGCCCAGAACAGAGCAGCACGCCTGGCCCTCAAATGTATACACTGCCCAGAACAGAGCAGCACGCCTGGCCCTCAAATGTATACACTGCCCAGATCAGAGCAGCACGCCAGCATCTATCCTTAACCCCAAACCACTAACCCAAATTCTAACCCTAAACCTAACCCCTAAGCCTAAAATAGTATGTTTCCTTGTAGGGACAGGCAAAATGTTTTCCTATCCTTGTCAGGACTTCTGGTCCACAAAAGGATAGTAAAAAAACAAAAACACACACAATCACACACGCACACACAATCACGCACGCACACACACCCACACAAACACACACTCTAAAGACAATGCATGTGTTTTCCCTAGGGGATGATTCCAACACTTACACTTCTCACAAGGAAATGTGATAGGCTATATGAGTAGAACACGTCTGATCTGGGGTAGTAGGTGGTAGACTTTCTGGACTGAGGTTGGACAACCTTACAGGGGTGGTAAACTGTCTGGACTGAGGTTGGACAACCTTACCGGGGTGGTAGACAGTCTGGACTGAGGTTGGACAACCTTACTGGGGTGGTAGACAGTCTGGACTGAGGTTGGACAACCTTACTGGGGTGGTAGACAGTCTGGACTGAGGTTGGACAACCTTACTGGGGTGGTAGACCGTCTGGACTGAGGTTGGACAACCTTACTGGGGTGGTAGACAGTCTGGACTGAGGTTGGACAACCTTACTGGGGTGGTAGACAGTCTGAACTGAGGTTGGACAACCTTACTGGGGTGGTAGACTGTCTGGACTGAGGTTGGACAACCTTACTGGGGTGGTAGACAGTCTGGACTGAGGTTGGACAACCTTACTGGGGTGGTAGACAGTCTGGACTGAGGTTGGACAACCTTACTGGGGTGGTAGACTGTCTGGACTGAGGTTGGACAACCTTACACAAAGGTCAAATAAGACACAAGTAAAGGATGATTTCACATGATTTCTCATCTACAAAAGCCTACAACACTTTCTTAGGTCAAAGTAATAAATGTATACACACTCATACTATTTCCCACACCAGTCCTATAACTCTAAAAATCTATAGAGGCCCTATAGCCCAAGCCATATACACTGGAGATGGGTTGTTTAAGAAACAATTAGAGGGGTAACGTTATAAAGAGCTATTAGCAGGCAGAGCCAGGCTCCTTCCCTGTGCTTCCTGGGCTGGCTGGCTGGAGTACCTTTCACAGCTGATTTATAACACTGTCGCCTTCACAAGGCAACATAATTAATAGGACCATGGACTTCTAATTCCACTGACTTCCACAGCAAGTGGATTTCATTTGATTTATGATGGCCAGCAAGTTTGCATTTTATCAGTTCATTCAGTCATTATTTATGCTGATGACCAATTCCAATGGGTGGCGATCATCTAACTCGGCACTAATCAAAGAGAATTAGGGTTCACTGCATTATTTATACGCTGCTAATTTATCTTGGGAATGAGGGTTGAGAAGAATAGTTGCCGCGGTAACTCCGGGAAATAGGCTGGTGACTGAGTTTAGAGGCGTGATTAGCATTAAAGGGGTCGTAGCACCTTGAATGACACAACCGATGCAGTTGTACCTGTACTGTATGGGCACACTAAAGTACTACAGTCCTTAGCAGTGGGGTTCAGAAGGAGTATGAAGTACCTACCAAAAGGAGTACCTAACTACTGCAATTTATGGCAGGTACACAGAGAAAAATCAGACAAGCTCACAAAATCAACATTTTAAATAGGTCTTAGGTACTGCATTTATTAGACAAGCCCTGCTAGGTTATTTGTCTTCACAAATCTTCTAATAGACAGCTTGTCAAGCACTATGATTGCACTTCAAAGGATTCCCAAATGATCAATGACGAGTGCAAAGAAGCCATCATTTGTAAAGTGGGTTTCATGTTGATCGCCCTCAGCCCTGGGGCATAGATGGACATATCAAAGGGCTAGGTTTCTTCATGTGCCAATATGTGTTTATAATCTGATCTCAAACCACTAGGCAGACTGACTCTGGTTAAAGTCATGCACAGAATGCTAATAACCAAAAGTAACTGGAGTGATTGTATTTAGGGGGCTTGCTTGTCTGCAATCTGGACTTCAATATATGTGTAGCCTATAATACCAAACTCAAAGGTTGCACAAATATCTCAGTGTCAAGTTATTATTTGGCCCTGAATTTTGATGATCTCTAACAATCTTGATTCACTTATTTAATATTCACAGGAGGAACAAAATTGTCATTTTTCATCCAAAAAGGCAACACTTGGTGCACTGACATTTCCAAATATCAAAGCTACTGCTAGACCAAAAAATGTGTAACGCAATCACCAAGTGTTCTAAAGAGAGCTGTGTAATAGCATGTTCTATACCAACAATATCTTCGAAGCTACTTAATATATCTCAATAGGCCTAACTTATCCCTGAGGTCTAACAATATGGAGAGAAAAGGTCTAATGTGAAAACCACTCGTACCCACCAGGGTGACTGACATTACTAATGTTCAGAAGACCTTCCAATTTACAACAGGGCTAGTGCAAACATGACTGCCATTTATGACTTCAATCAAATTATTATATATATATATTTTTTTAAACTTTTATTTCACTAGGCGTGTCAGTTAAAAACAAATTCTCATTTACAATGATGGTCTACCCCGGCCAAACCCTCCCGTAACCCAGACGATGCTCTGCCAATTGTGAGCCGCCCTATGGGACTCCCGATCACGAACGGTTGTGATACAACCCGGGGTCGAACCAGGTCTGTAGTGACGCCTCTAGCACTGCAATACAGTGGCTCAGCTGAGCCACTCGGTCCCCAATCTTGTGCCCAAGGCAGCCAGAAAACAGCATATAAAAACAATGATAGTTCAAAATGTATTCAAAGCCACAGACTTTAAATGTACAATGGTAACATGATCTTTGCATGGGGTTCTCGTCATTTAGACAAAAAGGGTCAATTATGGCACCATAGGTTGAGTACAGTACTTTCTCAACATGTACTGGCTGAATGGCAATTTCTAACTGAGGTTTACTAGCATACCAATATGTTTTAATTTCAATAGCCTACACATCATATTCAATAGGACTAAACGAGTGCAAGAGTGCATCTACAAAGACACAGCAATATCTCTACACATATCCCTGTTCTCTTGAAAGGCTTTAATGTTAAAGTAGAGTAAACAACCAAGTATTATTTTAAGGGAAAGTAAAGTAGGCCTACCCGCCTGCCTGTACAGCCTACTTCCTAAAGCCCAGGTTTCCCTAGCCAAATACAAATCAACAAACACGCCGCTGGTCCCTTCTGACGTCCCATGCAACGCAGTACAATTTACAATAACCCAAAATGAAAAATGTAGTCTTCAAGCCTTTGACAACAGGTCCAACCCAAATGATCAGACTCCATTTGTTACCGCCGGTCCCTTTCCCCTGATAAATTGCATTTAGCAAAGTGTGGGAAGCTAAGCGTTCCTGACATGTTTTTATTGATTCACGCGGGTTATATTCATGTAATCCTGTTCGTAGGTAAATTGTGGTGCAGTGCAGGCAAATTCAACTCACACTGGGTTCTACTGGGAGGAAGAGAATTGCAGCCAGCGCATGGGAGGTGGTTTTGAAGATTGGAGCGGTGCTGGGGAGGTAAAGAGATGTGGGCCGTGGGCCCATTGGAATCTCACTGCCTCTATTAAGATTTATAGGCACTGGGATTCTATGGGGCTGCAACATTATTCATGGTAAAGCCTGTCTGTCTTGGCTTGTTTATAAAATGAGACAGGTCTGACTGAGATGGAGGCTTCTACATCGGGGTCGGGCTGCTTTAACACTGGGCTAGTTCACCTAGCAACACCCAACACACCCATACCCTACAGAGATATACAGCTATTCAACCCCTTGACGAATACACAGGGCAGATACAACTCACATTACAGCTGGCCGAAAGACTGTCCAACACTATTTTGTTTGGTTGTCAAATGCATTTGCATCACATTATCCACTTTGACATCCGCGCGTGTAGTTTTGCATCTTAAACAACACACAGTGCTACAGTCACACAATTTATTTGTACAGATTACATGAATATGAACATTTTCCTATCTTGCTAAAATATAAGAACAGACCAATGACGTTGTGCCATCTGAGCATTTAATAGTCAATATAATGCATCCTGTGAGAAATCGGCTCTAGGCTTAGTGGCGAGAGCCGGTATTTTACTCCGATGAAACCAAGCTCTCTAAGGACTGAATAACAACAGGCTGACTAACACAGAGAACACAGCTCAGCTCATATCTCATATCCCTGCTCTATTGTCTTGTTGCCAAGTTCTTATTTCATAAAAGAAAACAGACAACGCACCTCCTGGGCCCCGTTGCTTAAGAACCTGTGCAAGAATCAGTTCATTCAGCAATTTCCTGAGCGTCCCATACTTTTGGTCTTATTAAATGGGAAACACAGAGAGGATCACCTTCAAGTTGTTATTAATGATAGTCCTCTGGATGAAGGATGCACGTGAAAATCCCCAACATCTGTTTGCTGCACTCACTTCTCAGCAGGCTCCACCTATTCCTCATGCCTAATGATGCTCATCCACTCGGCAAGTTTTACAGACAAATGTGTATTTGGCTACATTCATCATCCTGAATGAGTGTTCCTGATGAGCCGTCCGTTGGCCTGTTTCACTCTTTCTACCGCACTTTTACAAATGACGTGCCCCGCCACATGTTTTCAATTTGGGAGGTTCAGAGGAGGAAGGGGTGGAGGGAGGGGTGGAGGGAGGGGTGGAGGGGGACAAGAGGGACTCAGGGATTTGTGAAAGGCTAAAGGATGGGCAGCTTCAAGGGGAAAACAGGAGAAGAGTCAATGACGCCTGCTCTGACTTGAACCTCCCCCCAACTAACCCTTCAACTCACCGCCCACCACCCGCATCATCAAAAGTGGCCAAACGAACCATAGCGCCTCCGGAACTTCAGAAATGTACAAAGCAGTGGACGGTACCCAAAGCCTCGATGATAGACGTTATCTGTTTGAGACCGACTCTTTACATGGTCTCTAGTCTCACTGGTCTCACCCCTCTTCAAATGCATCCCCATGGACCAACATGAAAGAGCATAATACAGAATACATGGGGCTATATGGGGATATACGACCAGGAATATGTTCACTTGGATAAATAAGTTGATGGTTGCTGAAGTCCGGGGAGATGTGGCCCTAATAAATCATATTCCTTTTGATGTTTACATCTGGTCAGGAGTTATGAAGGCGAAGGGGGTGGAGGGGAATGGCTGGAACAGACGTGAGTCAGGCACCAGGACACGATATGCCGTCTGCTTCCCTTCAAAGCCTGGGAATCAACGTTTACACTGAAACTCCTGGGAGATGTGAGTTGTAAGGTCATAACTGCAGAGGGCTGCAGAGAGCTGCGTCGGAACCTGAGGTCACAATGTACTGAGTATTAAAGTAAAGTGGTTTCTCGGCCTTAGGTACATTGTGTAACAGTAGACTCAGAATGCTATTCTTCCGAATGTGATTCATCATATTTCCATGACTACTATTGTTTTCTCTACATCTATGTCTTGACACGGTAGTATAACCATCACTGTCCTCCTTATGTTTGGTTTCGGTTGGTTCCCTGACAGGATGGAGCTAGCTGTCCTGGGGAACCATGCAGGGTCTGGGACTAAAGCCTGGAGACAAAAGCTTTTGTTCCGTCATGTTCAGGGGATCAGGATAAGCCACTTGGTCCTGTAGCTATTTTGTCCTCTCCGAGATGGATGCTGTCAGCGAGCTAAGCGTATTTAACATGAGCCAGTGTAAAACTATCCGTCGTACAAACAGCTGCGGCGACTCGGCTGGACTGGCTGGGGATAAATCATATCTTGGCGAGGCAAAACAGGCGCAGCATGACGCCCGGCCCCTAAGCGAAAACTCTTGACAAGCATAAACGCACACCAGCTATTTATTGTTGCCTCCTACAACTCCTGCTACTCACCCCCCCTAAAACCCCTCTCAATCCAACTCCTGTTGTCCCTTCCACCCCGCCCTCTCCGTCCCCCCCAAACCCCTCTCTACCCACCCCACATTAAAAAAAAACTAGTCTTGGGAGCAACTTACCCCTGCCTCCACCAAACCCCTCAGCATTCACCCCATGCAAACCCCCCCCAAGTCTTGGAAGCTGGTCAGCTGACGTCATGGTTATCGCTGGTTGCTGCTTCTGTGGTCATTTGTTATTACAACAACACATCCCACTGGCTAGCAGTGGTCCCTCGTATTACGAGTGGTGGGCAGGCGAAGATAAACAAATAACACGTTTTATTATTACTCTCCTTTCACAGTAAAGTTTCACAATGTTAACGTCAATGGAATCGGGCAACGGCAGCATTAGGGCTTTTATACCCATTGTCAAATGGCAGCTAGTTGTTTTTAGTTCATATTTTTTGTTCTAATCTAATTTTCAGAATTTTACAAACATGGATTTAAGTTTAACAGTGGGTTGTTGTATTGTCAGAAATTTACCATTTGGAACATTGGGACTACCATGTCTATGTAAGGTGTACTTGGATGCTCAGATTAGTTAAGTAGAGCTGTGTGTCATTTGTGTGCCATCAAAGCAACTTTTTTGGAAGCTATTGGAAGATCTACTATGTATTGCTTCCTGGAAATTAAACCTTTACCGTATGTTATATTATCCTCTCCTACAGTGCGCTCTCTCTTTCTCTCTCTCTCAATAAATAATGATGACATAGTACTAGAGCCAATTCATGCACTAGTCAGAGAGTAAAAAAATCTTTCTCCCTCTCAACTCCATCCCACTACATCATCATCCCCACACCAGAACAAGGAACAAGACAGACAGCCAACTCTGGTTAGCAAGACCTCCAAAATACATCGAAGCCAATTAGACTTCTAGCTTTGCTGACGCTGAAAGTGATTACTGTAGCAAAAATAACCATTAGATGTGGACTCAGCTGACCTTAAGTCCTTATTGCACAGTCAATAAAATCAACTGTCTAGAATAAAAACTCTGTGATCTCTGAAGGAAGAATAATGTCTTTGCTGCTTAGCGGGAACATCTGTAATACAGCCCCAGTGATGACAGAGTCACTCCCCACCCGCCGGCATGCATATTAAACTAGTTGCAGTAGCTAGAAAATTCATTAACTGAACAACAAACACAATCTCAAAGTAAAACATGAAGGTGGGATGTTGATTAGTGAGCGTTTTGCATTATGAGTTGTGAATGATGAATCACACAAAGCAAGCAGCACATTACTCCAATTTTCCCTGCCTGTGTAACAACAAAGTTCACAGACACCAAATCAGTTTTTAAGGGAACCCGGGGGCTACTAGTGCAAGACTAGCTGCTGCTGTTTGAAACATTTATAATTTATGTGTATTTGATGTGGTGATATGTAAAAACTTCTGAGGAATTTTAATGGGCTTGAAGCTGAGGGGAGAGGGAAATCGTTGAGATCGTTGTTTTGGCTTTTTTTTTTTTTTTTTTTTGATAACTAACCCTAAAAGTTTTCAAATCTGGAAGGAAAGTTTAGCCATAGAACTTAGAAGTAATCATCTAAAAAATGAATTTCATCTTCTTATTTCAATGCTTTATTGATTGTGCAGCTCGCTTCTCATAAAGGGACATTACGTGGCCGATGTGCAAACTGCTTCCCAGTGTCCAATACATTCAACAAAGCAAAGCTATTTTCATTGATCAAAGTCCCTCCACGGCAAACAGATAAAAATTGATAATGCACTTCAACAAATTCTAACATCAATTAGAATCTAATGAAAAAGTGCTGCCTCCTAAGCAGACGTAAACAAGGCTTTAATATTCAATAGGGGCAAGCAGTCCACTTTTGAAGGGGACATCACACAAAGGCAAAATAAAATCTCGAAAACTGGAAAGTCGGTTCTTTCTCTGCCAATTAAGCTCTAACAAATTAATCTTCCAGCCTGAGTTGCTCTGTGTTTGTATTGACTATTGATCAGCCATTAACCTTCCATTATTGTTTTCTCCATTAGAAACAAATATGAGAATGAATGAGAGTTAGTTAGTTAACACACTATCCCCAGGTCCAACTATTCCCCAGTCTCACTCTCTGCAGTCCCACAAACAAATATGAGACGAAATGAGAGAGTTAACACACTAACGTCTAACTACTCCCCAGTCCCTACAAACTCCAACTCCTCTCTCACTGCTCTTAGAGAAGCATGTACTCCACGTCGTAGAGGGAATCATAGCAGAGAGGCGAGGCCTTGGACGTTCATTTGTCTGCCCATTAGAAAAACTCTCCTCTCTGTGATCCAATCTAGGCGGCGGTCCGCCCTGCGCCTAGTGAGCAGCCTGATTTGAATCAACTCAGTGTCAGCTCTGATCAGAGGCTGAGGGACAAGGGGCAGCAGTAAGAGACTGGGACAAGCACGGAGACGGGATGAATGGGAGATGGACCAGACAGGACAGGGGCTTGTCAGGGGGTAGCAGTGATAAGGAGACCACAGGCTTGTCGATGGTGGACGGACGTGTAGTGCATATTCTAAGAGATAAAGGATCTGGATGTCAAACATTTGAGATGAGATGGTGAATTGTCGAGGCTGTGTGTAAGCTACTTTTAGGGAAGGTCTAGTTGGTTTGCCTGATGAGCAATGCTATTGGTTAGATGATACACATACTGTAAAAAATGAATTTAATCAATTTTAGAATAAGGCTGTAACGTAACAAAATGTGGAAAAAAGGGGTCTGAATACTTTCCGAACGCACTGTACATATTGTACAGTACACCACTGATCCTGCGCAATTCCCTCAACCAATATCCACAAAAAACAGTCTACAAACCCGAACTATACTTCTGAAATAGGCCTTGATTGTGCCATGTGGTATAGAAGAGCATCATTCAAGCTAACCGATTCTCCCACTGATAAAATCCTCTTTCCAGTCATTATCCTTTATCATAAACACAAGTCTATGGGGAAGCAGGGCATAGAAGTGGTTAAGCCTGTCTCCGGTTTCCTATTTCTAGGGAGTATTTATCTGATGATAAACAGTGCTGGTGGTAAGTGAAAGGAGTTATTCTCCCTCCAGCAGGAAAGACATTGATAGGGCATTGGGGATTTGTTTATTTAAACTCAAAGCCAAAGTATTTACCCAACTAAACTCAGCAACAAAAAAATAAATGTCCCTTTTTCAGGACCCTGTCTTTCAAAGATAATTAGGAAAAATCCAAATAACTTCACAGATCTTCATTGTAAAGGGTTTAAGCACTGTTTCCCAAACTTAGGACACTAAAGAGTCCTTTCTACTGACTCTGAAAAACGGCAAAAGAAAGATGCCCAGAATCCCTGCTCATCTGCGTGAACGTGCCTTAGGCATGCTGCAAGGAGGCATAAGGACTGCAGATGTGGCCAGGGCAATAAATCGCAATGTCCGTACTGTGAGACGCCTAAGACTGAGCTACAGGGAGACAGGACGGACAGCTGATCTTCCTCGCAGTGGCAGACCATGTGTAACAACACCTGCACAGGATCGGTACATCCAAACATCACACCTGCGGGACAGGTACAGGATGGCAACAACAACTGCCTGAGTTACTTCAGGAACCTACAATCCCTCCATCAGTGCTCAGAATGTCTGCAGTAGGCTGAGAGAGGCTGGACTGTTTCCATTGATCATCCTTAAGATGTTTCTACAACTTGATTCGAGTCCACCTGTGGTAAATTCAATTGATTGGACATTATTTGGAAAAGCACACACCTGTCTATATACTATCCCACAGTTGACAGTGCATGTCAGAGCAAAAACCAAGCCATGAGGTTGAAAGAATTGTCCGTAGAGCTCCGAGACAGGATTGTGTCAAGGCACAGATCTGGGGAAGGGTACAAAAACATTTCTGCAGCATTGAAGGTCCCCAAGAACACAATGGCCATCATTCTTAAATGGAAAACGTTTGGAACCACCAAGACTCTTCCTAGAGGTGGCCGCCTGGCCAAATTGAGCAACCGGGGGAGAAGGGTCTTGGTCAGGGATGGGACCAATAATCTGATGGTCACTCTGACAGAGATGGGAGAACCTTCCAGAAGAAAAAACATCTCTGCAGCACTCTACCAAATCAGGCCTTTATGGTAAAGTAGCCAGATGGAAGCCACTCCTCAGTAAAAAGGCACATGACAGCCCTCTTGGAGTTTGCCAAAAGGTACCTAAAGGACTCAGACCATGAGAAACAAAATTCTCTGGTATGATGAAACCAAGATTGAACTCTTTGGCCTGAATGCCAAGCATCACGTCTGGAGAAAACCTGCCACAATCCCTACGGTGAAGCATGGTGGTGGTAGAATTATGCTGTGGGAATGTTTTTCAGCGGCAGAGACTGGGAGACTAGTCAGGATCGAGGAAAAGAGGAACAGAGAAAAGTACAGAAAGATCATTGACGAAAACCTGCTCCAGAGCACTCAGGACCTCAGACTGGGGTTAAAGGTTCACCTTCCAACAGGACAAACACCCTACGCACACAGCGAGGTCAACGCAGGAGTAGCTTCAGGACAAGTCTCTGAATGTCCTTGAGTTGGCAAGCCAGAGCTCAGACTTGAACCCGATCAAGCATCTCTGGAGAGACCTGAAAATAGTAGTGCAGCGACACTCCCCATCCAACCTGACAGGGCCTGAGAGGATCTGCAGAGATTCATGGGAGAAACTCCCCAAATACAGGTGTGCCAAGCTTGTAGCGTCACACCCAAGAAGACTCGAGGCTGTAATCGCTACCAAAGGTGCTTCAACAAAGTACGGAGTAAAGAGTCTGAATACTTATGTAAATGTGATGTTTCAGTTTTTATTGTTAATACATTTGCAAACACTTCTACAAACCTGTTTTTGCTTCGTCATTGTGGAGTATTATGTGTAGATTGATGAGGGGAACATTAAAAAAATACATATTTTTTTGCATTTTAGAACAAGGCTATAACGTAACAAAATGTGGAAAAAGTCAAGGGGTCTGAATACTTTCCGAATACACTGTATGGTGTAGTCGAAATGAATCAGGAGTTGTAGTCAAAACGCCATACCGTTTTATGATAATAAACAAAGTGCTGATGTTGAGAGTATGTGTCCGAAATCACACCCTATTCTCTACATAGTGCATTACTTTTGACCAGGGCCTATAGGCTGCCTGTTTGGGCTGACCCTATTTAGTCAACTGGTTGATTGCTTGGTTGATAAGCTGCTGGTCGACTAAGATTTCTTTAGGCGAGCAGTAGCAAATAATAATAATAATTTCATGGTGTACAAGACACCTGTCTGATTCACGCCTTTCTGAGTGGACTAATCCATTGTGGAGGCCGTGGGGATGGTACAGTCCATCACTAAGACATGTGCTACTGAAATGGTTTATGGTTATAATACTAAGAACAATGATGCAACACTAATAAAAATGATATTATTTTATAACAAATGCGCTTTCTCCCGCGTTGGACAGTGGTCGCTATCCACGGTTCTGAAATATCTGTGCGCTGTTGAATTGGCCCCTTTGCCTAGATCATGTTGCTATGTGCATAATAGCAAAGTTAACTAGCATATTGGTGTTGAGAGCAATGTGGCGGAGGCAGCAGCGGAGTTAGGAGACGAGAAAAACAGCACTTGCCTTAATTGTCTAAGAAAGGTGAGGAGTGAGGAAACTCCAACTTAATTAGGTCGATAATTAATAGCCTAACTTAAATGAGCCTGGCTTTATAAATCCTTCATATATATCTAGAAATAAGACAGATCCTGCTTCTGTTTGAGTGTATGTTTAGTAGACTACAGATTCCGTGAGCACCAAGCCTCACGCAACCACAACATGTTGGATAAACAATCTCGGCTGTAATATGCTGTAATAAAGGCTTTACACTTTACACCGTTAGAACAGCCGTTAGAACAGCCTCTCTGGTATTACTTATAATTGATTTTAGTGTTGTTTACACTCTTTCAAATTGTCTGAAAAATTATATTTAAAATAATAATAACCATCCCTTTTCTTGATCCCCTTCTTGTTATTATGATTATTATGATCATCATTATAATAATAAGTAATGTCGTAGGCTTATCCCGTAGGCTTATCCCGTAGGCTTATCCCGTAGGCTTATCCCGTAGGCTTATCCCGTAGGCTTATCCCGTAGGCTCAACTAGCCATGTGGTGCTCACGGAATCAGTAGTCTACTAAACATACACTCAAACAGAAGCAGGATCTGTCTTATTTCTAGAGATAAATATGAAGGATTTATAAAGCCAGGCTCATTTAAGTTAGGCTATTAATTATCGACCTACCATCGAGCTATATGCCAAAGAGCGCATCCTGTTCAGTTGTGGGGAGGCAGGTAGCCTAGTGGTTAAAGCGAAAGGTTGCTGGATCGAATCCCCGAGCTGGCAAGGTAAAAATCTGTTGTTCTACCCCAGAGCAAGGCACTGTTCCCTGGATGCCAATGTCCACTATGGCAGCTCCCCGCACCTCTCTGATTCCAAGGGGCAGGGTTAAATGTGGAAGACACATTTCAGTTGAATGCATTCAGTTGGACAACTTTCTCTAATACCATAACTTAGGCCTGTATTGCAATACATATATAGGCTTATCCTAAACAATTGAGGGGCTTCAGTAACATAACTTCTCAGTCAGAAATGGCTGTAATTATGTTGCAGCTTCAGCAACACGAACAGTGCAATAAACACTGTTGATGTTCTGTGGTATTGAGGAGAGAGAGGAAGGAGTCACAAAGTCAATCGCTGCGATTTTTTTAACACAGCGCAGCAAGTCTGAGCACAATCCAATCAATTGCGGTCGGACTCCATCTAGATATTTGTGCGTCTTAATTATTTCATCAAACAGTGTGCTTAAAGCATCAGACAAGCTCAGTGCATATAGTTGATTGGATTAAAACACATAGGATGTATCTACATATCTATATCAAACCCACTATCCTGTAATTGAAGGCACCATGCTCTAACAATTGAGCTGCAGAGGACCAGACTAGGCTATACACTTAACTGAAAGCAATGCTGTGAGTTTTCTAGTCACACTAGCCTACATGTTTGTTTGGGACTAGACAGCCGTGGGTATGACGGCTTGTCATGTGTACATCACTTGTCTCTGTTTCTGACAGACCAAAACTTGATTTGCGGTTTGAAATCAAGTTAATTTGTCTCTTACATAAATCCACTCGCATGTCTCTCTTGAACTGGGCTGGAGATGATGGACGCATCCAACATGTAAGATATCATTGTGAAATGTCTCAGACTTCCCAAACTGCATTTAGTCTAAGTGAGAGTGAAATGTGAGTCGAGTGAACAACAATGCATCACATTAACAATGAAATGCTATCAGACATGAAGGTGGATAGACGAGAAGTAACTTGGAATGCGAATCTAAAACCTAAAACGTTCAAGAAAAAACATTCTTAAGGATGTTTCACACACCGAAAATATTCCAGGAACATATTTTCAGGAAACTCCTTTTGTCTGGCTGACAAACAACACATAGCTTCATGCACCCACAATTGGTCAATTAAGTTGAGGTTGTGATGTCCTTCACATAATACGTACACTATGAGAGACAGACACACCAAAGTCAAAGCCAATTACAGAGAGAGAAAGAGAGACCTATTTATCCAGGCCATGTAGGCTGAACTTAGCATCCCACCAGAGCAAGGCAACAAAGCTGCCTTGTTATGCCCTAACAAATCAAATCAAATCAAATTTTATTTGTCACATACACATGGTTAGCAGATGTTAATGCGAGTGTAGCGAAATGCTTGTGCTTCTAGTTCCGACAATGCAGTAATAACCAACAAGTAATCTAACTAACAATTCCAAAACTACTGTCTTGTACACAGTGTAAGGGGATAAAGAATATGTACATAAGGATATATGAATGAGTGATGGTACAGAGCAGCATAGGCAAGATACAGTAGATGGTATCGAGTACAGTATGTACAAATGAGATGAGTATGTAAACAAAGTGGCATAGTTTAAAGTGGCTAGTGATACATGTATTACATAAGGATACAGTCGATGATATAGAGTACAGTATATACATATGCATATGAGATGAATAATGTAGGGTAAGTAACATTATATAAGGTAGCATTGTTTAAAGTGGCTAGTGATATATTTACATCATTTCCCATCAATTCCCATTATTAAAGTGGCTGGAGTTGAGTCAGTGACAGTGTGTTGACAGCAGCCACTCAATGTTAGTGGTGGCTGTTTAACAGTCTGATGGCCTTGAGATAGAAGCTGTTTTTCAGTCTCTCGGTCCCAGCTTTAATGCATCTGTTCTGACCTCGCCTTCTGGATGATAGCGGGGTGAACAGGCAGTGGCTCGGGTGGTTGATGTCCTTGATGATCTTTATGGCCTTCCTGTGACATCGGGTGGTGTAGGTGTCCTGGAGGGCAGGTAGTTTGCCCCCGGTGATGCGTTGTGCAGACCTCACCACCCTCTGGAGAGCCTTACGGTTGAGGGCGGAGCAGTTGCCGTACCAGGCGGTGATACAGCCCGCCAGGATGCTCTCGATTGTGCATCTGTAGAAGTTTGTGAGTGCTTTTGGTGACAAGCCAAATTTCTTCAGCCTCCTGAGGCTCCTGAGCTGTTGAACAGTGCCCAGCAACTTGTGTGGAGAGGAGAGAATTGGAAGGGTCATGTAAACTTGCAGTGGAGTGGAAGGCTCCGGAGAAAGAGGAGAAACTCTTGATGCAGTGATGGTTGTTTGTTGAGAGGGATCCCTGTCAAACAAACATCCCTGTGAACTTGTGTGTTACTCGCTCCCCACAAATTGTTTCTTCACACACAGAACAGAGAGAGAGATGGGGAAGGAGAGAGAAGGTGGTTGTGGTGTGGGGGGATACAAGACACTGGTGCATTTCAGATTGTCAGAAAAAAAATAAGATATCAGTACATACAGTTAACCACTTGTGAGGTAATATGGAAACCTGTGTGAGTGCTTGTGTGTTTAATAGCTACTAATCTCAGCAAAAACAGAAACGTCCCCTCACTGTCAACTGCATTTATTTTCAGCAAACTTAACGTGTAAATATTTGCATGAACATAAGATTCAACAACTGAGACATAAACTGAAGAAGTTCCACAGACATGTGACTAACATAAATTGAATAATGTGTCCCTTAACAAAAGGGGGGTCAAAATCAAAAGTAACAGTCAGTATCTGGTGTGGCCACCAGCTGCATAAAGTACTGCAGTGCATCTCCTCCTCATGGACTGCACCAGATTTTCCAGTTCTTGCTGTGAGATGTTACCCCACTCTTCCACCAAGGCACCTGCAAGTTCCCAGGAATGGCCTTAGCCCTCACCCTCCCAGACGTGCTCAATGGGAATGAGATCCGGGTTCTTCGCTGGCCATGGCAGAACATTGACATTCCTGTCTTGCAGGAAATCACCTACAGAACGAGCAGTATGGCCCCAGACCATGACGGACCCTCCACCTCCAAATCGATCCCGCTCCAGAGTACAGGCCTCGGTGTAATGCTCATTCCTTAGACGATAAACACGAATCCGACCATCTCCCCTGGTGAGACAAAACAGCGACTCGTCAGTGAAGAGCACTTTTTGCCAGTCCTGCCTGGTCCAGCGACGGTGGGTTTGTGCCCATAGGCAACGCTGTTGCCGTTTATGTCTGGTGAGGACCTGCCTTACAACAAGCCTACAAGCCCTCAGTCCAACCTCTCTCAGCCTATTTCAGAAGTCTGAGCACTGATGGAGGGATTGTGCGTTCCTGGTGGAACTGTTGTTTTTACCATTCTGTACCTGTCCCGCAGGTGTGATGTACCGATACTGTGCAGGTGTTGATACAGCTGTCCGTCCTATCTCCCTGTTGTTACAGCTGTCCGTCCTGTCTCCCTGTAGCGCAGTCTTAGGTGTCTCACAGTACGGACATTGCAATGTATTGCCCTGGCCACATCTGTAGTCCTCATGCCTCCTTGCAGTATGCCTAAGGCACGTTCACGCAGATGTGCAGGGACCCTGGGCATCTTCTTTTTTTCATATTTTTTTCAGTCAGTAGAAAGGCCTCTTTAGTGTTCTATTTTTTCATAACCGTGACCTTAATTGCCTACCGTCTGTAAGCTGTTAGTGTCTTAACGACCGTTTCACAGGTGCATGTTCATTAATAGTTTATGGTTCATCGAACCCTGGGAAACAGTGTTTAAACCCTTTACAATGAAGATCTTTGAAGTTATTTTGTTTTTTACTATTTATCTTTGAAAGACAGGGTCCTGAAAAAGGGCTGTTTCTTTTTTTGCTGAGTTTATATGTAAGCGTATGGGTGTGATAATGCATTATCTTTCAAGGCTCATTCCCCAACCTCTAGCCTGCTATAGAACAAGACCCCCTGGGGTGTTTGGAAGGACGTCCCCCCTCCTCCTCCTCTCAAAGGCCTGAATCCCAGGAGGGGAGATGTGAACGCTGGAAAACACCTCCTAAAAGCCCATAGCACACACACACACCAAGAGGAGGAATTATGGCAGTAAATGAAGGGTTCTGTGTTCGTGTACTACCATGGGGCTTCTGTTGTGCAAGACTGATAAGCCTCCGTCTAGCTTGAAAGGACTGCCATACTGTACACGGTCAATTATGGGGATTGTTCCAACTTGAACTGATTGCCAAATGGAACCAACAAAGCCATTGGCTATTATCACTGGACATAGGAACCATGTGACAGAGAGGGTTGGGGGAAGATAAAAAGACCAACACCAACTCTTCTTCTCTTCTACTGGGGACAGACATAGGAGTGAGTGGTGTGAAAATGTGACTAAAAAGTAATCAAAGTTTTGTTCACGCATGTAAGTATGGGAGAACATGAAGCCACGTTTTGGGCCATTTTTTGCACTGAACCCACAGTACAACATAGAGTTCAACACGAGGGGACCGTTTTTTGATTGCTTACAAGAATCCCATCTCCAGTAGCTTACTGTGTTCTGAACATGGAGAGATGTTAAAGGAGAGATGTCATCAGTGGTGTAAAGTACTTAAGTAAAAAATACTTTAAAAGTACTACTTCAGTAGTTTTTGGGGGATCTGTACATTACTATTTATATTTTTCACAACTTTTATTCCACTACATTCCTAAATAAAATAATGTACTTTTTATTCCATACATTTTCCCTGACACCCAAAAGTACTTGTTATATTTTTTATGCTTAGCAGGACAGGAAAATGATCCAATTCACACACTTATCAAGAGAACATCCCTGGTCATCCCTATTGCCTCTGATCTGGTGGACTCACTAAACACACATTTCGTTTGTAAATTATGTCTGAGTGTTAGAGTGTGCCCCTGGCTATTCGTAAATTATACTGAGCAAAAATAGAAAAGGAGCATGCAAAATTGGGTACTTTTTAAAACCACTGGATGCCATCTGTCAGCCTAGAAACATGTATTGACTAAACAATACTTCTAAGAACATAGGACCTTTGAAGCCTTTCTTAGTCTTCCTGTCAAATCATCATCCCACTCTTGTATAGGATGGCTCACAGGACGCTTGTGGTCAAATTTGTACTTTAAGTACTTTTTGTTTTCTACCACCAATAGTTCTGTAACTTTAAATAAGTTGCATGACCTTACAATCCTCTGTAACCCCAGAAAGAGGTCAGGAGGAAAACGAGTGAAACCTTGAGGAGAAACCATCCGCCCACTTCCTCTCCTCGCCATAGCATGTTAGATGCAGAGCTCCATTTTGTCCACGGAGACACACATCTCACTGCCCCCCTCGCAACCGCTAACTAGCCAGCCAATCAAAGCCTTCTGGCCATGGAGCAATTATCTCCTCTCCATAGCATAGGAGGGGAGTTGAACCGGCAACCCCGGCAGCCCTCTCTCTCTCTGAGTGTGAAATAACTACAGGGCGTCTAAGCCTACTAACTGGAACTCTGTTGGTATGTCAAATGGAAGAAGGGAGGGAAAAAGCCTTTTTTTCTCTCCTAACACGTCTGAGATCACATTACATGCCATGCCAAGTGCAAATCCAGAAATCGCAGGGGCGGATTTTCACCTCTCCACTGTTGCGAGGCATGAATTCTTGTCATTACATCAATTTATTTCAACGTCATTGGCGTGGGCTAGAGTTTGTCTAATTCGATGAAAGACAAAATGACGCGCATTGGATGTGACTTTATTGCATTTTTTCAAACCCACCTACTGCACCAGAGGAGAGAAGAGAAACAAATGAAGTGTTCTCTTTTTTTAGAGCAACTCTCCTCACAGATGATTTGAAGAGTGAAAACAATCTGAAACAAGCAGAAACATAACATAATTTGTCATGTATGATATGAAAAGTGCTCGGAGGTAAAGTAAGCCTTGGAAGGACAATGCTTCCATGTTGTCACAGAGGGTGACTAGCCAAGCTACAATACACCTCACCAGGCAAGACTCCCCTGGGCAGAGTGGTGCGAGGCAGGCACGCACACAGAAATCATAGCGTTACCAAATACAGTTTGATCTGCTGTAGTCTTAGATGTCCTTCTGGTGGGCTATGACTTCTCCTGACAAGCCCAAAGGGTGGGGGACAGCGCTGTGTCTGTAGTGTGGTGTTGGGTGCAGTCTGTCATACCCTGCCATATGCTGTGTGTAGGCCTGGTGGTCAGGCAGACACCTCAGCAGCCTCTACAGGGACGCAGTAACAACAGCAGCTATCGTCCTCTGTCTGCCATGATGGGAACCAATAAACATGATATAAAACAGGGGTTGAGACTGTGCCATCTTTTGTACTTTACATTTTGTGAGTAAACGCAAAGTGTTTTTTTATTAAATAAAAGGATGCCAAATTACTTTGCTAAAATATTGGAGAGATTGTTCTAATACCAATCTAACTAGAATACCATAAGACAATTACATTACAACATATTACATATGCCTTATAACTCCTCCCCCTTCATTATTTTAATACCCAGCTCCTATGCTACAATTGGATGGCCATAAATCTCTCTCCCGTTTTGGAGCACGGCTAGGACTACTTTCTCTGCTCCTGTGGGGAGGAGGTGATTCCCCGTCTCCTAGGGAACGGTGGGTGCGTTGTATTGTGGGGCCTAGCTTGGCTGAGGGCTGTGCTGCAGCCTGATCAGGGGGTTGTGTGTGAAAGCCAACCTGACTGATCCAGGACAGAGCCAGGATTACACCACTTTCCCCCTGAATTCTGTCCCCTGCAACAATGGGCTTCCTGTAATCACGGTCAAGTGAGCCATGAGTTAGCCACCGGAGCCACTGGGGCTGCAGAATGGTGGTTTAGGTCCACTGTGGGAACAGGATGGGGATTGGGGAGTCCGGTTGCAGGGTCCCATCCCTTCTAAAATGTGCACTCGCACACAAACACACCATGCTTCCACCCCCTTGAGCAGGTGTGGGATCCTGGCACCTAATATGTCTCTTGACAGGTTTAGATGTCACTGTGAGAATGGCGGATCTAGTGTGGCAACACTGAACACACCTGTTATACTAGCAACTGGCGACAGGGGGAGCTACTCAAAATATCACTGATACTAGATTGATGATGTGGTGAATATTATTATGATGGAGGAATTAATACAATGCCAAACGGCTTAAAATGATCATTAGCAGTATTAGTATAATATTTAGTCTAGACACTCCTTTGGTATACTACATATTAAATGTAACTGAAGGGACATTCCTATATGGTGACATGCCTGTCAAATTGGTGAATGCTTTATTCCAGAGTGGGGTTATGGTAATGGTTTCCGCCCGGTAAGATTTACATTCAACTTCTCCATTCACATCCAAGCGAGGGTCAATACTGAGTCAACAATTCATCTCAATCTGCCTGACACCATCAGAAAAGTTTTGTAGCACAAGCCATTTCACCATCTTCATTCCTGAGCCAAGAGAAAAAACACTCACAAAGAAAGAAAAATAACCATTGAGCTTCCAGAAAGTGAAAAGATACCTCCACATTACGTCCATTAACCATCCAGGGTTTGCTTTCCAAATGGCACCATATTCCCTATATAGTGCACTACTTTTGACCAGAGCCCTATGGGCCCAGTTAAAAAATAGTGCACTATAAAGTGAATAGGGTGCCATTTGGGACACAAGCCAGGTCTGCTCTTCCACCCTGATGTCTTTATCGGTCTGATACCCCAGTCAGTCAGTCACTACAAGGTTTAATTATACTGAACAATAAGAAATGTTCCTTCTGATGCATTACATCACAGCGTAGTGACACCTGGCTCGATACGGCCCTGCTAGAACAATACAGCCTGCCCCATCGACCTACTCTCACAGCCCGACCTTCTCTTCCAAGGTGTCATTTAGCCAGGCACAGACAATAAGATGCAGAATGTAGTGAGAACTGTCAATGAGCGTGTCAATAAAAAGGCCCTTAGCATCTGTCATCCAACCAGATCAATTTTCGGTGACAAATTCTAAGAAAATGATAGCTTTCAAATAAACGGTCTGGAGAATGAACGGGAGACTCCTTGGGGGAATCGGTGAAACAGCTCAATTTCCTTCTATCGCCCCTCCCTTTCTCTCTCCCTCTCTCCCTCCCACATCTATCCCTGTTTCTGAATGGGAAAAGGTCAGAGAACATTACTGCAGTGGATATACAGTATGTGTTGAAGCTAGGTGTGCGACAGGGAGGGGAGTTTGGTGTGAGAGAGGGAGAGAGACTAACTATTTAACTGTACTTGAACTATTTGCACATTGTTACAACACTATATATGTAAATAACATGACAGTTGAAATGTCTCTAGTCCTTTGGAAGTTAATTTTTGTATTGTTTATTCCACTTTTGTTTATTATCTATTTCACTTGCTTTGGCAATGTAAACATGTTTCCCATGCCATTAAAGCCCTTTGAACGGAATGACACACACACAGACAGAGAGAGAGACATATATATAAATATCTTATCTCCCCCTGACAGTTTTAGGGCCGGGGGTCAGCAGGTGTTGGACTCAGCAAGAATTTAAGGTCAACGACTCGGAGTGGCCAACATTAAAAATAAATGTAAGCGGCGTTGGTTGTGTCGGTTGCGTCGTAGTCACACTAGACGTTGGGGGGCAAGGCGACTAGGAGAGGGGTTGTAATCTTCAGAGTGGTATAAAGATCAGTTAGTCTGGGCAGGGCTGGTGTGAGTCTCCTGGAGAAAATGAGAGGCACTTATCCAGTAACGAGACGTTAATGAGACTCTTTAACCAGCTACCATGGTTGTGTCTCAAATGGCACCCTTCTCCTTGTAGGGCTCAGGTCAAAAGAAGTGCACTATATAGGTAATATGGTGCCATTTGGGAGGCAGACCATCTCTCTCTCTCTCTCACTCTCTGAAGAGATGAACATTTGTCTTACAGTATAAATGTAATGTGATTCATGCATCATTTCTATTGTGAGAGTGAAGAGGGTCCTGTAATAACCATATAAATCAGACAGGGTCTAGGTTGGCGTAATGAGACTCAAATCTGCTAAAACAACACCATAAACTCAGCCAAATGATAGAATGATTTGGTGGGGGGAAATGACCGCTTTACACAACCCTGAGAGGCTCAGCAGAGGAGCGAGGGAGCTATGGGTTTGGGCAGAGCTGAAGCACTACTTCATTTAGCACTGACAGGCAATTTAATACAGCAACATTACTAACCTTAGCTTTGCAATTACTTTTCCAGCTCTCAAGAACATTTTCAGCAGGCCCCTCTCTCTTTCTGTAGATGGAATCTTAAGGTTGTGACCCCAGGATGGGGCTTACTCCTGGGTCTGAACTCACACAATTACCAGGCCTCCACATTAGACAAGACACATGGGAAACATGGAAGGGGATACTAGTTCCTGTAGATCCTACTGTACTGTAGTCTAACAAAACCATGCTTCCTCTGCAGCTGGGTGAAAAGTGCAACGGCAGCACTTAAGCCACTGTGATGACCAGTGATATGTATAGTTGTATGTATGTATGACAAGTGCAGATCCAGTGTTTACAGGCAGTCTCATAGTTTAGGGGTTGATGTTGTACAGTCATTAAGCCCTCAGTTATAATGGTGTGATGAGCAGACTGGTTTTGTTTATTGCTCTAGTCTAGACGGAGGTTGAACCCTGTTCACTGGGGTGACAGCAGAGCACTCAGACAGAGAGAGGGAAATACATAGATAATGGAGAGACTGCTGCACAGTCCCATTCGCAGCCTATCCCAGCCACAACCCAGCCTCTCCCTAATCTCACCCCATGCCTCCAACCCCAACCAGTTTGAATCCTCCTACCCCAAACGGCTTGAACCCTCCTACCCCAACCCCAAGCAAACCCAAGAAAATGACTTTCTCCTCCCAATCAAGTCTTCCATGAGTTGCACAAATCAATCTGTCCTCTCATTATCTGAATGGCAGCCCCTGTGTTCTATCTGACAGAAGCAGGCCAGTGGTCTGATTGAATGCAGGCATTGCTACAACCCACGCTAAACAGCTAACAGCTAACCTTTCATCTGAAGGATGATAGTTGCTGAGTGACAAACACTCCTCTTTTTTCTAATTCATTTACATTCACATTCTGCCTCCGCTTTGGGCTAGTCTGAACAGATGGCAGTGTTGGCAGTGGAGCCTAGCCAGCGACAGCAGGTACATCAGGGCTCTAGGGGGCGGCGGAGAGAGAGACAAGCGGCAGGCGAGAGACGAATGTGCACAACAAGTGAATGTTTTACATCTCACAGCCTGTCCTGTCCTCCTCTTTTCACCTCACTTCCTCCCTCCCTCCATTACCAGGCCAGAACATCTGTTTATTGTACCTGGCGCACCCTCCCCCTCGCCCGCTCTCCTTCTCACCCCCACCCACCCCCTCACCTTGACGCACCTCTCGTTTACACTGCCTGGTGTGGTGTGAGAGGGTGTGTAAATCCTAACAGGAGTCACTCTGGATAAGAGCGTCTGCTAAATCACTAAAATGTAAAAAACTAGACCTGGGTTCAAATACTATTTGCAATCATTTGTATCTATCATACTTTATCTGTGCATGATTGAGCTTGCCTGGTTTCATGGACCAATAGAATAGTCCCGAAACTGCAAACGCCACCCAGCGGGCTCTCTGGCCAAGCTAGAGCAGACACTCAAAGTATATGAAAGATTTCAAATTGTATTTGAACCCAGGTCTGAGACAGACAGATAGATAGATGCTCTCCCTCAGCCAACCCTCAACAGGCACACACACAGGCTCCAGGTTTCAGTCTCCTGCTGGGGGCAAGATCCTCCCGCTAGCACAGAACCACGCTAATATGCTGCCATCAGCCCTGTTGGCAGCCACTAGTGTAAACTGGAGAAGTGATGGGATCAGATAGGATATCAGAGTCAACAAGCCTGTTGCTTTAAGCTGAATCCTCTGTCCCCTCCAATATGGCAGCTCTCTGGAAGCGTGTGTGTGTGTGTGTGTGTGTGTGTGTGTGTCTGATCTCTGGAAGCCCCAGAGGATAGGAGACATGTACATGTTTCTCCCCAGTGCAACCTGATACAGAACAGAACAGGCATGTAGAGACTTGCAGCTTGCTCCCTGTACTCTGCTGTGCTATCAGTACCATACACACACAGCGTGACCACTGGAATAGGGCATTCCACACTACCCCTGACAAATATACTGAATAATGATGCATAGGACTTCATTTGTGTTACTTATAATGCAGACCATTTGTATTTTAGACACTATACAGTATAGAGTTTAGGTAACAAAAGAGTAAATAATAAAAATAATATATACTGTATATAATAAAATAAAATATTTGTGTAATAACAGTTAATAAATGTCCACGAGCGATGAGTTGGAATGTAACTTTAAATATGCAGGGTTTCGATGTCATGTTGATATCACGTTTTAATATGTTGGGTAATTGTTGAGATAAATATATGTAATACTTTAGTTACAGGAGGGATGAAGTGGAAAACATGGAATGACTAAAAAGATGCCAAGAAGATTCCAGAGCATATACTATCCCTGTACTGGTGCGCAATTATCCTCTATTTTTCTTAAATTGAACACTTAAGAGCATTATGAATGCATTCCAAATGACACCCTATTCCCTATGTAATGCACCATTTTTTTTTACCAGCGCCCCATGGGCCCTGGTCAAAAGTAGTGCACTATAAAAGGAATAGTGCACCATTTGGGACACTTAAATCATTTTGCTCATGTTCTCATAGTTCTAGCCGAGCCTCAGGGATATGGAGTGGAGGAGAGGAGCATACAAATAGGCTGGCTCCAACTCTTCAGGGTGAAATCTTTTCTAAATGACTCGTGTGTCTGCCCACATCCTCTGGGTTATTCATTTGGATTTAGGATTATTAAATACACGCTGTACTAAAGTTATCCTTAATCAGAATGTGTGACTGACAAAATTCTAACTTGGGACGCAACCACTTGTGTAGGCTACATGTACAAAAACAACTTTCAATGGGCTTTAAAGTCATATCTTTCTTTTATTGCTGCTAAAACTGCACAAGAATAAGTATACTTTCTTCCCTTTATGGTATAAAAGCAAATATGTTGAGTACCAGTCAAAAGTTTGGATACACCTACTCATTCCAGTGTTTTTCTTTATTTTGACTATTTTCTACATTGAAGACATCACAACTATGAAATAACATGATTTATTTAGAATTCAAGGCACACTTAATCAGCATGGCTACCACAGCATTCTGCAGCGATATGCCAGCCCATCTAGTTGGCGCTTAGTGGGACTATCATTTGTTTTTCAACAGGACAATGACCCAACACACCTCCAGGCTGTGTAAGGGATATTTGACCAAGGAGAGTGATGGAGTGCTGCATCAAATGACCTGGCCTCCACAATCACTCAACCTCAACCCAACTGAGATGGTTTGGGATGAGTTGGAAAGCAGAGTGAAGGAAAACCAGCCAATCAGCATATGTGGGAAATCCTTCAAGACTGTTGGAAAAGCATTCCAGGTGGAGCTGTTTGAGAGAATGTCAAGAGAGCGCAATGCTGTCATCAAGGAAAAGGGTGGCTACTTTGAAGAATCTCAAATATATTTAGATTTGTTTAACACTTTTAGGGTTACTACATGATTCCATATGTGTTATTTCATAGTGTTGGTGTCTTCACTATTATTCTACAATGTAGAAAATAGTTTAAAAAATAAAGAAAAACTCTTGAATGAGTAGGTGTGACCAAACTTTTGACTGGTACTGTATGTCTGTCAATCAAGGTGAATGAGAAGGTAGTGATGTCTGTGATATCATGTAATCATTGTCAATCATTCAACAACTACAGCCATCCTTAAAACTCCAGCCGGTCTGTTTGCTTATGCACTGAGGGTTCAGTTCAAACGCCAGGGAACAAAGTATTGCTGGCAGTGGCCACATCGCACACATGGACACGCACAGCACCTTGGGTGATAAAGGTACTTATAACCCTACATATATTTATGGATACCATTAAAAACAAAACTGCTATAAAAGGAAATAGCTGACTGCGGAGTAAAAAGCCTGAAGGACCCAATTTTCTCCCGCAGCACTTGATGGACACAGAGACAAGCAGATTGCTTTCCAGCACCAATTTTGGGAGCCGGTGAAAAATGGCCACCGCAGCCGCTCTGTGGTCCGAGATGAGTCATAAATCTTGCTTTATCTCCTCCGTGGTGGTAGTAGAAAAGAATGAGTTGCTTTTTTCCCCATCTCATTCACATGTCTATCCGTCTGTTATCTGTGCCCTTGAGCAAAGATTACTGATGCCCTGTCTGTGATATATGACACATCACACAGGCCAGCTTTTCATCCAGTGAATTAACCCAGAGAGAGGAGAGGGGGAGAGGAGAGAAAAAATGCAAAGCTGACTGCTATCAGCCAGGTGGGGGGGGGGTTCACTATTCCTTTGTGCTCCTATTCCTCCTCCTCCATTCCTCCCTCCCTTTCTCCTTCCTCCCACCCCCACCCCATATTGAGCAGACTGGGTACTTGGGGAAAGAGCATTATGGGTAGGCAAGTTTGGTGGCAAATTGTTTATCTGACCTCTGCACGTCTCTGCGTTTTATAATCTAGTGTGTGTTTCGGCCCTGTCTCGTCCTCATAACAAATAGTACCTGTCAGTCCAGCCCTCTCCTATCTGGGCCAGAGGTACAGAGAAGGGTAAGTAACCGCAAGGAAGAAAATACATCTCCTGGACAAAA
The DNA here is from genome assembly GCF_057628025.1 of Oncorhynchus mykiss. Classification (NCBI taxonomy): domain Eukaryota; kingdom Metazoa; phylum Chordata; class Actinopteri; order Salmoniformes; family Salmonidae; genus Oncorhynchus; species Oncorhynchus mykiss. The sequence continues at coordinate 24,498,426 of NC_143044.1, read as the reverse complement.
TAAAAATGGATTTTAGGTGAATGATGAGATGGGAGATTCTAGTAACGATGCCTCAAAGGACAAATGAAATAAAGATAAAAACAGACAAAGATGAAAGAAACAAATGATTGTATATTATGTGTTAACAGGCTATGTATGTCAAAAGAGAAGACTAGCCTACACACAGTGAGATAAGATGAAAGTATTTCAGTATTAGTTGTGTTTCAGTACTAGTCATTCCGTACCTTGTGACAAGCAAATACCTAATACATCATTTTTTAAATATGTCTGAATAATGGCATTTTAAATTAACAAGACAAATGGCAGGTACCACTTTATGCAATCTAAAACAGAATGTAAAATAATGCATTAGGCCAGCCAGGACTGCTACAGTAGTGGGAATTAAAAGGCTCTACATTACAGAGTAATAACCTTTCCTCTCCAGACCGTTTGAGTTCATTAACCTTAAGCTAATCTCCCTCTCAAACTGGCTCCTCTTCAGATCTAACTGAATAAATTGCATTCAGTTCAGTAAATACTGGCTGTTCTGTTTTTAGAAAGGGGTCGTAGAGGAGAACAGCGGGTTTTTTCTCTCAGAGCGATCCCAAAAGGTCATGAATAAAATATGATGCCACGAGGGAAGTTGTGCGATCCATTATCATAATGGCAGTGCTCATGATCTATTTCATTAACATGCAGTCTTTAACCCAAACAAATGTACTCCGTCCTCCCCCTACTGCTGCACATCCATTTACTACAAATAGATATGCTCCTACTTCCGTAATGTAAAAAGCAGAGCAGTATTCCTAGGGAAAGATTCCCAGTGTTCTTTTTTACAGTCCCAAAAAAATACAAAACAAGTTACATACTTTAAACTAAATAAAGCTCTTTAACATATGGCTCAATGAAATCATACTGTTACATTTGCATTATAGCATTAGTGTACCCAATGCAATACCAAAAACAAAGTAAGCATTATTTACTACAACTATGATAGAGCATATTACTGCTAAAACACACACTAGGCTTTACACTACACCCCAAATCCAACTTCAGCGCAGGTCAAGTATCAGGAAAGCAGCAGTTAATACTGAACAACCAGCTCTGTGTTGACAACAACAGTTCCAATGTCAAGACCCCACTAACCATGTTCACTTCCCTATCCAATCACTAAACAGCTTCTAAACGACACTGTGGACAGAACCACTCCATATGTGTGAATGAATGGACTAGCAACCAGGAGGCCACAGAGACCTATACAGACCCACTCTCAGTCTGCTAAGTGTAAATATAACCTTTTAATTTGCTCTGCTACTGCTGTCTCCCCCAAATCAATTCCCCCTCAGCGTCTGTACAACTGGCACCTCTACAACTTCATCCATTTATTATATGGCGCTCCATCTGGCCGCGGTCGTTCGCCGTTTTAATTCAGTTGTCTCCCGCTCTCTAATCTGTCTCACATTTAGAAATGGTGTCAGCCTCCGCCTGGCCGTTCCAAGCTGCCCCTCGTCAGCGGCATACATACGTTTTGGAGCGAACGGCACCAGCCGTTGTCTACGCAGTAAATCTGAGCCACAGTGTTTATTAATAGATAGTAACAGATGTTAACTGATTGTTGATTACCAGTCTTGTTGACCAGTGAAATCTGTTCATAAATGGAAAGTAATTTATAGTGCAGTGGAACACAGGCCTCTCCTTGGCAGAGGGGCACCAGTGCCAACTTGCTGGGTAGCTATAGAGTCTTTCTCTCTCCATCTACACTCTGAGTTACAGGACCATATGGTCAGTTGCTGAGGATCTCTCTCTCTCCCTCTCTCCCAGCCAGCCAGCCAGCGAGCGACACATCTCACTTGTCACTCAGCAGCAGCCGCTACTGGCAGGACAACCATTCATCTCCCAGTAAGTGGGAGACATGTTTGACTTCCAATAGTTTGGAATAGCAGTCCGGCACATTGTGAAAAGTTCTTACTGAACTGTAATTTAACACCAACATGGCATTGCACAGGGACATGCTGGAATATACCCTTACTGTATATACTTTTCCCAATGTATATTTCTGTTAATATATTTTCTATATTTTTTGGTTTGATTAAGGTTAGTGCAGTGCTTAAATAGAACCCTCTCAGAAAGAGTCATCATTTATCTACAGTTTTCTATTCACGGCCCTGTGCACAGATAGAAAGCGAGAGAGGGAGAGAGGGAGAGAGCGAGAGGGAGGGCGAGAGGGAGGGAGAGAGCGAGAGGGAGAGTGAGAGCGAGAGCGAAAGAGAGAGGGAGCGAGAGGGAGGAAGAGAGAGCGAGAGGGAGAGAGGGAGAGAGAGAGAGGGAGAGAGAGGGAGAGAGAGGGAGAGAGAGGGAGAGAGAGGGAGAGAGAGGGAGAGAGAGGGGGAGAGAGGGAGAGAGGGAGAGGGAGAGAGGGAGAGAGGGAGAGAGGGAGAGAGGGAGAGAGAGGGAGAGAGAGGGAGAGAGAGAGGGGGAGAGAGAGAAATGCGAGTTATAAAACTTTGAAGTGGCCAGTAAATAGTTGTGTCACTCTATCCAGTAGTGTTATATTACCTGGGCACATTTATCTGACGGGTGCTAAATCTCAATTCCCCCAAAATGGCCACAACAAAACTAATTACAGACAGACAGACACAAGCATATGACTAGTTAATCAAACAAACAAGATGTTCCACAAAGAGGGGACAACATAAATATTGACAACAAGCAGTGGCAGTTTTTGGGGGGAGAGGGAGGGAGGAAAAATAAATCGCTCAACAGTGTTTTCCTGTTCCGTTAACAGTATGGTTTATACCAGTCCCTGGAAACAGTTTGAATCTTCCAATAATTTTTTCCAGTTGCCTCACTTGCCTGATATCCCTCAGCTCTTTCCGTCAGAAGCTGTCAAACACAGCAACTATAATATATGGCCCCTCCAACGAGAACAGCTGTAGCCATTCCCTCCCCTGCCTCTCCTACCCTGCCCTGCATGAAATAATACATCAAGATTAATTGATTTCCCGTCACTCTCAGAGAAAAGAAAATTAATTTTCATGTATCTTTTCCCTCCCACCATCCCCCCAGCATATGAATTTTGTACATGGCAAGTAATTTAACTTTTTAATTATTCATGAGGGCTAAAAACATGATAAAGTGTTCTGCCAAAGGCCCCAAGGCTGCATGCAGCCATACGCAGCCCGGGCCTAGCTAGATGTGTGCCGAGACAACAATAGCACTCCCTAATGTCTGTATAAATAATATATGTATTTACATACATCTTAGTTCAACAGAAATCTCTTCCTCTCTCTCCCTCCCTCTCCCACGCAGTGGCAGTTTGACTTATGTGGATGGCCAGTTTGGACAGGAAACTAGTAACACACTGTACTGTGGAAGCCATTTTGTGGTGACCTTCATTCACCTCCATTTGCCCAGCAAAATAAGGATAGCTTGCAGTGCACAAGGAGTTGGAGCTGTGGACAAGACGGACTAAAAGGTTCCAAGCAAACAAAATGTCTACTTCACTGTAGGAACAAGCGTCTTCCTGTTGCTGAAATCGTGATACTAATTCTGGACATAATGTCACATTACATTCAAGACTGAAACACACTGACATTATCACTTATTTGAAGTCTACCCAAACACATGCCCTTGGCAGGTTGTCGTTACTGGGATGAATCTTGTCCTGGAGACAGAGCAGAGTGATTTTCACTAGATGGGCCAGCTGCAAAGTCAAAATTGGCTATATATCATAACATTTCATGAAAACACAAATGAGCTTTTTGGTCTTAAGGTTAGGGTTAGGAATAACGTTAGCAGTGTGGTTAAGATTAGGGACCGGTTAAGGTTAGGTTTAAAATCAGATTGTATGACTTTGTGACTGTGCCAGTTAGTGACTACCCTGCAGAGCTTCAAGTACACGAGTCATCCAAATAAATGCCAACCTGCATGCCTTTGGCTTACAATTTCAAAGTAAGTCATCTTGGGGTTGGCTTGAGCAAACATTATGATCAACCATTGAAATCTGTCTGGCATGGACAACTGTGTTTTAAGCCTCTCCAGAGATGTGTCAGTGGATGATTGAGAAGCACACACGCCGTAAGGGAGAGTAGCCTCCCATAGTCCCTGGTTAACAACAGGCCAAGAGAAGGATGCTATAGCTCTGATTCTTGAACAGCTCTGACAGACAGACGGGCAGATGGACAGAGACGGGTGGGCAGACGGACAGGAAGATGGGCAGACAGGCAGGAATGGGTGGAGATTGTTGTGTGTGCAGCACGCTGTTCCTCCAACATTACTTGTGACATGACAACTATGATGAATGAGATCCAATTATATTCAGGAATGGGAGTTTTTTTTTTGTAGTTGTTGATACTCTGCCACCAATCACAAGGATTATCCAGGGCGAGAAGGCGGCTGATTCCTTGGGCCTTAAAACAATACAGCACACCCTGCTAGAACCAAAGTTGGTTGGCTAGTTTCTGGGCCAAATGACTGTTAGCTAGCAGAACTCTACTAGGCCAAATTACTGTTAGCTAGCAGAGCTCTACTGGGCAAATGACTGTTAGCTAGCAGAGCTCTACTGGGCAAATTACTGTTATCTAGTAGGTACTGGGAAAATTACTGTTAGCTAGCAGCTACTGGGCAAAATACTGTTAGCTAGCAGCTACTGGGAAAATTACTGTTAGCTAGCAGCTACTGGGCAAAATGTTTTCCTGGAATCTATTTTGATGTACCCTTCTAAACTATCCACCGTAGGCTAAATTGTCTTACGGAGGAAATACACTAAATGGCATTTTACAAAGTCAAACAAACTATGTAGTCTACCCAATAAAATATTAGGTACAAACACGTGTTGTCCAATGCCTCGAAGAACAAATGAGTGATAAACATATTCAAAATAAAATAACACTAGTTTTGACCCCACCATCTTTGATTTTGCTTAGCATGAGTCTAATTACAAGGTGTGTGTGTGCGTGCGCGCTGTACATGTATGTATGTGTGTTAATCTTCTTAATGCTCCTAGTTTGGCTCCAGTTAAATTGGTCTGTCTAGCGAGAGCCTCTAATTATCGTAGAGGAAGGCTAATTAGCATTTAGCGCAACACCACAACAACTGCCACCATACAAACCTCACTAATTCCTCCAATAAACAGCGGCGACACTGAGCCACTGTGCCATCAAGCTGCTTCGCCATACAATGAAAACTAACGGCGCCGGCACCACAATGGGCCAATCGGACAACACTCCTGCTGAGCGTGTGAAATCATTTTTCACTCCTCCCAGATCGTTCCCATCAACAAGGAATCCCAGAAGGCCTAATAAGCCTACCTGCTCATTAATATCATACAGATGAAAATTATCTGCAATTTCAAAACACACTTTAGGGAATCATTACGCCGACGACTCCATGGATATGCCGGGAGAGGAGTGTTGGAGCCACTGGGGACATGGAATAAAAATGCTGTTGATAGTGCTGATACAGATATGATATCAGGTTTTTGTTGTGGTGGAGACGAGCGTGTATTAAGCAGCGTCCCGCAGAGGGACAGGAATTAGCCCTGTTCACAACAACAACTACTGGAGACATCTCCCACAATGCAACTGGGGTAAAATACAGATTAGCGCAACTAGTTCAAAATAGTTCCTCCTTTGAACATCATTAATTAAATAACTTCTATTGAACTAAATAGACAGTGTCTCCTTATTTTAAACACATAACATATAAAAGAAAGTCATAAAGCGTGTATACAATGTGTTACCAGGTCTGTGTCTGTCGAGCAGGTATACCCTACTCTCTAAGCCTGTTAATAAAGATCATGTTAACTAACAACCCTGTCTAATGAAAGTGTATGTTGTGTTGTAAGCTAATAAATCCAGTCTAATAGCATGATGCTAAGGTTCCATCTGTTCCTGAGCAGCTAAAGAAGCCCACAGACATGGAGGGAAAACCTATTGGAGATACAGTTGAACATTTGACAAGGATGAACGGCTATAGATGGAAGGATGGGTAGAGTGATGTACAGATTGATAGATGATAGTTAAAGAGATGTAAATTCCCCATTTGGTTACTCGGCACATGGCATTTATTGCAGCCAACTGATAAATTATTGACTTTTTTTGTCATCTGGAGTTAATGTTCCTTGTCTTGGTAACAAAAACAATTTAGAAAGGCAACTTCCACAAGTCAAGCTCTGCCATTTCCCAGGCCCCGTCTCTGCTATCTGTCTCCATTGAAATATTCTCTATTTATTTTGGAAAACTTAAACAACTGCTGTTATGTCCGCCTAGAGCTGGCATGAAACAGAGAGAAAGGATTCATCATTATAATACTTAGCACCGAGAAGGGGGAGAAAAAACGTTGAGCTGCACTATCACAAACATGATTTAGCCTCAATGGAGACCACAGGAATCCAAGGCTGTCAGACGGTGAAGTAAATTCAGATCCTGTAAATATATTGGGATAGCGGCTAATGCTTTTAGTTGCTATCTGCTTGTGTAAACCAAGGGCGGGATTCCTGACTGCAGGACTGCATCTTTAATGGCACCCTATCTCCTATAAAGTACACAACTTTTGACCAGAGCCCTATGGAACCTAGTCAAAAGTAGTGCGCGGTATAGGTAATAGAATGCCATTTGGGACACAGTCCAGCTTTGCAATGTCTGCTAGGGTGTCTTCGTGAGAGAGTAGGAGGAAGGATAAACACGGAACAAACATGTCTGTGTTTTCCTTCTGTACAGCGTCACAATGAAGGGAAACGTGTGAGGAATTTAATTTACAACTTGTGGGACAATACCACAAAACAAAATGGCCGCCATGATCCATAGCAGTTGGCTTGGCAGTTCGCCTTCTAACTGTGGACCTGGTTGTGCTACCTATTGCCAGCCTCCTGGTGAAAGCTCACAATAGAAAAAAAACAAAAGGAACACATGCGCTCAAAACATGGCCACCATTATCCCTAGTCCACCAATGGACTACAATGTTGTAGTCCAAATGTTTGAATGGTGTTGTGTTATTAAGACTGAGCAGCTGCCTCGATGGTTAACTTGCAAATATTGTGAAATGTGAGGGCCATGTACACTATATTTTCACCAAAGTATGTGGACACCCCTTCAAATTTGTGGATTCGGCTATTTCAGCCACACATGTTGATGACAGGTGTATACAAATCTAGCACACAGCCATGCAATCTCCATAGACAAAGAATGGCAGTAAAATGGCCTTACTGAAGAGCTCAGTGACTTTCAACGCGGCACCGTCCTAGGATGCCACATTTCCAACAAGTCAGTTCGTCAAATTTCTGCCCTGCTAGAGCTGCCCCCATCAAATGTAAGTGCTGTTATTGTGAAGTGGAAACGTCTAGGAGCAATAATGGCTCAGCCGCAAAGTGGTAGGCCACACAAGATCACAGAACGGGACAGACGACTGCTGAAGTGCGTAGTGTGTAAAAATCATCTGTCATCGGTTGCAACACTCACTACCGAGTTCCAAACTGCTTCTGGAAACAACGTTAGCACAATAATTGTTTGTCGGGAGCTTCACGAAATGGATTTCCATGGTAGAACAGCCACACACAAGCCTAAGATCAACACGCACAATGCCAAGTGTTGGCTGGAGTGGTGTAAAGCTTGCTGCCATTGGACTCTGGAGCAGTGGAAACACATTTTCTGGAGTGATGAATCACGCTTCACCATCTGGCAGTCCGACGGACGAATCTGGGTTTGGTGGATGCCAGGAGGGTGCTACCTGCCCCAATGCATAGTGCCAACTGTCAAGTTTGGTGGAGGAGGAATAATGGTCTGGGGCTGTTTTTAATGGTTTGGGCAAGGCCCCTTAGTTCCAGTGAAGGGAAATCTTAACTCTCTAAATAGTCCAACTTTGTGGCAACAGTTTGGAGAAGGTCCAGTTTCAGCAGGACAATGCCCCTGTGCACAAAGCGAGGTCCATAAAGAAATGGTTTGTCAAGATCAGTGTGGAAGAACTTGACTGGCCTGCACAGAGACCTGACCTCAACCCCATCGAAACACCTTTGTAATGAACTGGAATGCCAACTGCGAACCAGGCCTAAATCACCCAACATCAGTGCCCAACCTCACTAATGCTCTTGTGGCTGAATGGAAGCAAGTCCCCACAGCAATGTTCCAACATCTAGTAGAAAGCCTTCCCAGAAGAATGGAGGCTGTTATAGCATCAAAGGGGGGGATCAACTCCATATTAATGCCCATGATTTTGGAATGAGGTGTCCACATACTTTAGGTAATGTAGTGTATGTGAGAGCAGTGAAGTGGATAGTGTTCGATTTGCTAGCATTGCTATAAACCTTCAGATTTACGACTCTTCAACTCCTGGATGTCCAAGGGTAGCACATAAAAACCAGCCAGGTCTTGAGAGCTATGGCACCCTATTTCCTATATAGAGGACTGCTTTTGACCAGAGCCCTATGGGCCCAGGTCAAAAGTAGTGCACTGAATAGGGAATAGTGTGCCATTTGGGATGCACCCCAAGCATACAGATACAGGCTCCTGGGTAATGTACAGGCCTGGCTGGATATAGTATGCTATGTTCACAAGGTCATTGGACTGATAGTGTAGCCTGCTGTATCATAGCACTGTCAAAGGTAAGCAGATAAATCAGAATTCAAAAGGTTAAACAACAACTGATTGGGAAGAGACAAATGGTGTGTGTGTGTGTGTGTGTGTGTGTGTGTGTGTGTGTGTGTGTGTGTGTGTGTGTGTGTGTGTGTGTGTGTGTGTGTGTGTGTGTGTGTGTAAAAATGCGTATGTGTAGGACTACAAACAAGATATTACAGACGTCATTTCCCACACAATCTATGTTTATGGTATTTGGTCTTTAGGAAAGTCATAAAATGTATGAACAAAGAGTGCTGAGCTGTCAGTTGAATGTTGTTCATGTTCTAACTGGGGCCTCTTGATGAATCCAAGTGCGGAGCAAGATGATGTATCCCGTAGAAAGTCAAAATCATCCCCTCATGGAGAACTCCCATGCCCTGAGATGTCATAAACACACTCTGTCATCTCTCTTTGTCCTTGGACATGCTATACTCTATACTCTACTCATTTAAACTGAAGTCCCTTCACACACACACTATGCACGCATGCATGAACACACACACACAAAGTACTCTCACCCTCTACACACGCATATCCGCAGTGTACAAGCAGTCCCATTATAGAAGGTATCTGCTACAAAGCATAAAGCAGTTTTGCATACCGTGGAGATGAATAAAAAACAAGATGTTTTTATCATCCGCACACACTGCAGTTAATCAAAGGGATATGGTCTGACAAACAATCCAATATCCAAGGTTAAGAAAACATGAAGATCATAAATCACTTCATTGTCATGTTCCATTTCTACTACAGCATTAACCATAACAGCAGCTAAATTGTTATAAGGACTGAAGGCAGCAGTGTCTGTATCCCAAAAGGTGCTTTTTGACCAGAGCCCATAAAAAGTAGTGTACTACATAGGGAGCAATTTGGTACGCAGGCTGTGTCTTCTTTCATTAGCTGAACCATGTGGGAGGATAGTACCTTATCCACCTCTCTGTCACAGAGCTGCTAGTTAGGCCAATCTACACATCGTATGGAAGAGAGTCACTTTAGTAGTCCATTTCTGTCCACAATATCAATAGAAATGAGTTACTTTATAGTCATATTTACTTACTAACAAACAATAAAAATAATGGAACATGTTGACCGCATTTTCTTGGTTTATATTATTTTTATTTAATAAAAATAATTAAACATTAGTTTTTCTCTCGTTTCTCAAAATATAATATAAAGCTACCAAACTCTTTCAATCATAAAAATGTGTCATTTGTTTTTGGGGAATACGTTGGTAATACATCCTTCTTTCCTTGGCTTGGATCCATTCAGTGTGTAACAAAAAATAGGCCCACTTGAAAAAGCCTGCTCCTCACACTGGCCGACACAGACATTTATAAACTTAAAAATGACTCCTGGGTAGCAGGTATCCAATTATTCCTTACCCAGGAAGCAGTGCTAAATGGAGGAGCGGGCCGCGTGATTTACTCCCCACCTCGCCTTTTATTAAAACACTTTGTCTTATTGTTTTATTGATTTACAATCCGTCCTACTTTTTTGGCATCTGAAAACAATCAAGGCACGGGCGGCAGAATGTTTGGACATTAATCGTTAAAAAACAGTGTTTTATTCCTGGCCTGGGGTTTGCAGCAGTTTGCAGCAGCAGCAGCTGCTGAGCGTTCAGCGTAAAAGGAGAGTGATTTATGGCGGTGTAGCCATAACAATGAGGCGCACTCATTAACATATCGACAGGCTCCAAGATGGATCATCAGCATTGATTATTTCATGGCCTGTTGATGCCCATTTGTTAAAAAATAGAGGGGAAAGGGGGAGAGGGAGGAGAGAAAGGGTAAGGGAGATAGAGGAATAGGGAGAAAAGAAAAGAGGGAGAGAAGAGGAGGGAGAGCGAGGGAGGCAGGGAAGAGGAGGGAGAGCGAGGGAGCCAGGGAAGAGGAGGGAGAGCGAGGGAGCCAGGGAAGAGGAGGAGAGCGAGGGAGGCAGGGAAGAGGAGGGAGAGCGAGGGAGGCAGGGAAGTGGAGGGAGAGCGAGGGAGGCGGGGAAGTGGAGGGAGAGCGAGGGAGGCAGGGAAGTGGAGGGAGAGCGAGGGAGGCAGGGAAGTGGAGGGAGAGCGAGGGAGCCAGGGAATGGGAGGGAGAGCGAGGGAGCCAGGGAAGTGGAGGGAGAGCGAGGGAGCCAGGGAAGTGGAGGGAGAGCGAGGGAGGCAGGGAAGTGGAGGGAGAGCGAGGGAGCCAGGGAAGTGGAGGGAGAGCGAGGGAGCCAGGGAAGTGGAGGGAGAGCGAGGGAGGCAGGGAAGAGGAGGGAGAGCGAGGGAGCCAGGGAAGTGGAGGGAGAGCGAGGGAGGCAGGGAAGAGGAGGGAGAGCGAGGGAGCCAGGGAAGAGGAGGGAGAGCGAGGGAGCCAGGGAAGTGGAGGGAGAGCGAGGGAGCCAGGGAAGGGGAGGAGAGCGAGGGAGCCAGGGAAGGGGAGGAGAGCGAGGGAGGCAGGGAAGGGGAGGGAGAGCGAGGGAGGCAGGGAAGAGGAGGGAGAGCGAGGGAGCCAGGGAAGAGGAGGGAGAGCGAGGGAGGCAGGGAAGTGGAGGGAGAGCGAGGGAGGCAGGGAAGTGGAGGGAGAGCGAGGGAGCCAGGGAAGTGGAGGGAGAGCGAGGGAGCCAGGGAAGTGGAGGGAGAGCGAGGGAGCCAGGGAAGTGGAGGGAGAGCGAGGGAGCCAGGGAAGTGGAGGGAGAGCGAGGGAGCCAGGGAAGTGGAGGGAGAGCGAGGGAGCGCGAGGGAGGCAGGGAAGAGGAGGGAGAGCGAGGGAGCCAGGGAAGAGGAGGGAGAGTGAGGGAGGGAAGATGTGAGGATTTCTCACCAGCACTGGAGAGTAGACAGACAGAAATTCGGACTCCTTCAATCACCAGATCCTTTAGTCAACTGTCAGGTTTAAAAATCAGTGATTGACATCCAGTCCTCAGCACTCTGAGTATCCATACAGACAGAGAGAGATATTGCAGAGAGAAAGAGATTGAAAGAGAGAGAGACAGATAGAGGGAGAGAGAGGGGGTGAGGGAACGATAGAGATTGAGAAAGGAGAGAGAGAAGGGAGAGAGATATAGGGAGGGAGCCACAGTGGGGAGGTTGATATATAGCTCTGTCTTATACGGAATAAAACATTACTGCAGGGACGAATTACAATATCAATCAGTCAACGTGCTATTTCCTGTTCAAACAGGAGAGGATATATTTCATTCATATTTCCCAAATGTATTGAGTGGATTCATTTACTATCAGTTATTTACTACTACTATAAATAAAAGATGGTGGATGATATGTATTTTCGAATGCTGGATTGTTGCAAGAGAAATACAGAGGAATGTTTCCAACTGTCAAATACTCATTTGTGTTGGAGTTCATTTCCCCATACTCACATCCACCTAAAGGGCATTACAGAGACACACATAGCATTGCCATTGCTTTATGTACTACACATATGAACCTTCTAGAAATACTAGCAAAACCATGGCAAAATGGCACATATTTATGTGGGATACTCACAGCTCACCAGTCTCAACTCATTCATATTTTATATCACATCATACTTCCCCTTGCCCCTGTCAAATACCACCACCAAGGTCAATGATTGGAAGGAAATGATATGGTATGTACAACACACATGGCCAAACATACTGTACATACAGTACCTACACAGAAACATATTGTACATCTGAACACACACATCACCATAAACACAAAAAAAACTCATCGCCACTGACATGTAATGCAGAGCAGGTCTTATGAGAATACATTCACAGATACACGCTCACACACGGTCACACACAGTCACACACAAATCACATCACTCTTATTCCACTACTAACAACTTAAAATGTGATCCTTAAAAACGATCCTATTCAGCTTTAAGGAACAAAGCATTGGGTTAGCTCTTTCACCCAGCCCCACCCACCTCAGCCCTGGTCCCTCATTACAACGATATAGTTGCCATGGTGACAGGTGCTAATTGATGGGCAGATCAGTCATTAGTTAGTGATTGACAGGCAACCCCCCCCCCGAGCACCATGGCCTTGACTGACTGAGTGGCATTCTCCTGGACCACTGTCACTGGTGCCCTCACAGCAGCTGTAACCTTGCTGTGGGAGAGGGAGTCACAAACACACACACCTCTGTAAATCAACGTTACTGACAGTGAGAGATACACACACACACTTCTCTCCCTCTGTACATCAGAGCCAGTGACACACGGCTGACACGTATTGACCGTCTAATCTTTACAGAGGAGTGCAGTGGAGCTTGTTCTCTCTCTTCTAACATCATCATCTCAAATCTAGTAGCGAGAGACAACACTCTAAAAGCCACTCAGAAGGCATGGGACTCATTGAGTCTTTGTAATTGTATTCCTTCCTATTGGAGCATTGTGTAGTAGTGGGGGGTATCTTGCCTGGTCTCCTTTATCCCAGGGTTAAATAAATTAGAAGCCAGAGGAGAGAATCAGTCGATGAAGTCACTAAGGATCTGGCCTTCAGCTGTCCTTGGAGGACAGGATGAGGGAGTAGTGTGCGTGCGTGTATGTGTGTGTGTGTTCCGCCTCCCCTCCTGTGACAGGGGGGCTTGCCCTGCCTCTTGTACTGTAGAAACGGAGGCTCTAAATTGCTTCCGTCACCAGGGCCTGAGTAATGAGTGTGATTCTAATCTCAGTTCCTGGGGCCGACAGCATTAGTCTCAATCTGAGCTGGGCTCTCCTCCGCCACTGACATGTAATGCAGAGCAGGTAGGGAGGGACCTTATGAGAATACATTCACAGATACACGCTCACACACATGCACAAACACTTGCGGACCAACACACGCACACACATAAACAACAGTATGCACTCGCATACACACAAACACGTGCACACTTGCTCGCGCACACACAAACACACATTCAGGAAGTGTTTGGTCAGGACAAAGTGATTGGACCCCTCTCCTCCTCCTTCAGGGGTGGTTAGGTATGCAGAGGCTAGAAAATGTCTGAAGTCTCCTACAGACCACACCCTGCACACTATAAAGCACAGTAGTACACACTATACACCACTCACTGAAGCTGAATATACTGCATCAGTACTGTTTTTTTTGTTGGCATAACTAAACTATAGCTTAAGTTGAACCTCAGAAGAAAATATGCTAAAATAGTAAATAGACATTGTATAAAAATGTAACATCAACAGAATATTTTCTAATGCGTTCTCCCTAGGAACTCGAATTTGAGACAAATCTGTATTGATGGCAGCATAAAACACACAAAGACAAAGTTCTAGTCAAACAAAAAATATCAATTTCTATGAATAAAAAGGGACATATCATTAAAAGTACCAGAGAGAACACACTGGAAATGTGACGTGTTTGAAGAGTATATTTTCCAAAAAATATGTCTAAAAATAAGTTAAATCTAAAGGATGAGATATTCATATTCCTAGTTTTACTGTTGAATATGAAATGTTTTATTTCAGAATCTAGACATACTCCATATGATAGAGCCCACTATAAGGAGTATAATGACAACAAGGTGTTGTCTGTATGATGTACGGTTCACAAATCATAAAGGGCTTTTATCGGTCTAAAAAGGGCTTAAAATGGCCACTTTCATCATGATTTTCTCGTAAATAGTTTCTGATACTAATGTAAAAAGCATGTCAAACATCCTTTCCACCAATGAAGTTTCTATGTGAGAATTGCCAGAACAATTGGAGATACCAAAAATATTTTTTGGGCTATGCTGGCATGGAATCGCCCAGTAGCCATAGCAGGGCTAAATTGCTGTGGGACTGTGAGTGGCTGCAAAGCCAAGCAGGTCATTCCTCTCTGTCTCTCTGTGTTTGCCAGTGTTAAACTCCCCCCTCTGCCCTCATCCATCCTCTCATCCACTCCCTGCCTCTGTCCATCCATCAATCCCTGCACTTTGTCAGAGCCCTGCCCCACTCCATCCCCGCCCGCCACGGCAATCACAGAGGAGAGGAGTGACGGCCCCCCCAGTCCCCCACCTTGAGGCTTTGTCACTGGGGAGCTTTTCACCTCCCATCTGCATTGTATTCTATTGCACAGGCAAGCAGAAACACTAATGCTGCTCTCCTCTCCCAAGCCCACCTAGAACACTCACCTCTGCTCAAACAGACAGCCAGGCAGGCAGACAGACAGACAGGCAGGCAGACAGCCAGGCAGACAGACAGCCACTACTAACATACAGGAAGAGAGGCGTAGAGGGAGAAAAGCAGGGGAGGGTGGGAGGGAGGAAAGTAAATGACAGAGAAAGGGAAGGAAAATGAAAGAAGAGGAGCGGCAAAGAAGAGGGAAGGAGAGGCCTGATAGGAAAAGCAAGGATACAGAAGGATAGGCCTGATAGGAAAAGCAAGGATACAGAAGGAGAGGCCTGATAGGAAAAGCAAGGATACAGAAGGAGAGGCCTGATAGGAAAAGCAAGGATACAGAAGGAGAGGCCTGATAGGAAAAGCAAGGATACAGAAGGAGAGGCCTGATAGGAAAAGCAAGGATACAGAAGGAGAGGCCTGATAGGAAAAGCAAGGATACAGAAGGAGAGGCCTGATAGGAAAAGCAAGGATACAGAAGGAGAGGCCTGATAGGAAAAGCAAGGATACAGAAGGAGAGGCCTGATAGGAAAAGCAAGGATACAGAAGGAGAGGCCTGATAGGAAAAGCAAGGATACAGAAGGAGAGGCCTGATAGGAAAAGCAAGGATACAGAAGGAGAGGCCTGATAGGAAAAGCAAGGATACAGAAGGAGAGGCCTGATAGGAAAAGCAAGGATACAGAAGGAGAGGCCTGATAGGAAAAGCAAGGATACAGAAGGAGAGGCCTGATAGGAAAAGCAAGGATACAGAAGGAGAGGCCTGATAGGAAAAGCAAGGATACAGAAGGAGAGGCCTGATAGGAAAAGCAAGGATACAGAAGGAGAGGCCTGATAGGAAAAGCAAGGATACAGAAGGAGAGGCCTGATAGGAAAAGCAAGGATACAGAAGGAGAGGCCTGATAGGAAAAGCAAGGATACAGAAGGAGAGGCCTGATAGGAAAAGCAAGGATACAGAAGGAGAGGCCTGATAGGAAAAGCAAGGATACAGAAGGAGAGGCCTGATAGGAAAAGCAAGGATACAGAAGGAGAGGCCTGATAGGAAAAGCAAGGATACAGAAGGAGAGGCCTGATAGGAAAAGCAAGGATACAGAAGGAGAGGCCTGATAGGAAAAGCAAGGATACAGAAGGAGAGGCCTGATAGGAAAAGCAAGGATACAGAAGGAGAGGCCTGATAGGAAAAGCAAGGATACAGAAGGAGAGGCCTGATAGGAAAAGCAAGGATACAGAAGGAGAGGCCTGATAGGAAAAGCAAGGATACAGAAGGAGAGGCCTGATAGGAAAAGCAAGGATACAGAAGGAGAGGCCTGATAGGAAAAGCAAGGATACAGAAGGAGAGGCCTGATAGGAAAAGCAAGGATACAGAAGGAGAGGCCTGATAGGAAAAGCAAGGATACAGAAGGAGGCATGATAGGAAAAGCAAGGATACAGAAGGAGAGGCATGATAGGAAAAGCAAGGATACAGAAGGAGGCATGATAGGAAAAGCAAGGATACAGAAGGAGAGGCCTGATAGGAAAAGCAAGGATACAGAAGGAGGCATGATAGGAAAAGCAAGGATACAGAAGGAGAGGCAAACGACAAAGAGAGAGAGAGAGAGAGAGAGAGAGAGAGAGAGAGAGAGAGAGAGAGAGAGAGAGTGAAATACAATGACGTTTATTGTCTTTTTCTGAAACGATTGGTACTCTGGTCAGGCGGCGGCTCAATTTGTCTTTTCTCCCCGACACATCAATAGAAATCACAGGGAGAAAATGCCTCCCTAATGAAGGTCTGATCAGCCTCATGTCAGTCTTGGTTTAGTGGGAGAAACCAGAGGCCTGTGGTCCTGTGTGGCTCAGTTGGTAGAGCATGGCCTTTGCAATGCTTGGACCGTTTGCTCTATTCACGCTGGGGCCACACCCATACCAGAATGTACTGTATACACACACTGCTGTAAGTTGTTCTTGTATAAAAGTGTCTGCTAAATTACATATAATATATTATCATTATTAGGCCGGCAGGGTAAAGGAGTCTCTCACAGCTCTTACAGCTAAACCCACAGTCCAACTCATTCAATATTTTTGCTTTTTGCTGGTTTGGACCAAACCAGCAGCGAGTTATCGAAGCACAGGTGAATGTACCAATCCTAACTCGACTGGTATTTACAAAACTGAAGATATTCGTTTCAGAGCCTGTTGAGAAAACAATCTTTATCTGATCCAAACTATACTATAAGCAGGCTGATCACTTGAAATAGACTTTGATTTTGGACATTTGAAAGGGTCCTGAAAACATCCATATCTGCCTTCCTTGGCACTCACCTAAAATGTTTAAAATCTATTGCCCAGCACTGGTGTGAATTCATGATGCTGGCAGGTGAAGTGTGCTGCTCAGACCGAAGCACGCTGCTCTGACCACTGTGCCATGGCAGCTCACACTGAATACTTGATACTTGATAGAAACAGCGTTGTTTTTAATTATTTTGTTTTAAGCCTTCTCCAAACCATAGCCCTAAACTTAACCACTCTGAATGAATACCTAAACTTAACCACTTTGAATGAATACCTAAACTTAACCACTCTGAATGAATACCTAAACTTAACCACTCTGAATGAATACCTAAACTTAACCACTCTGAATGAATACCTAAACTTAACCCTTAGAGTTGTTTCTGTTTTAACCCTGTAACCACACGGAATTATTGCCTGACGACTCAAACCGACTTCTTCCGCAGCTCTATGTTCTCTACATACCTCAGTCTGAGACTGCCATCAATAAAGTTGTTTGCGGTGATGTCAAGATGAGGGGTGTTGGGGCCTCCCGGGTGGCGCAGTGGTCTAGGGCACTGCATCGCAGTGCTAGCTGTGCCACCAGAGAGTCCATGGGGCGACGCACAATTGGTCTAGCATCGTCCGGGTTAGGAAGGGTTTGGCCGGTAGGGATATCCTTGATTTGATTTGATCCTTGTCTCATCGCGCACCAGCGACTTCTGTGGCGGGCTGGGCGCAGTGCGCACCAACCAGGTCACCAGGTGCACAGTGTTTCCTCCGACACATTGGTGCGGCTGGCTTCCGGGTTGGATGCGCGCTGTGTTAAGAAGCAGTGCGGCTTGGTTGGGTTGTGTTTCGGAGGACGCATGGCTTTCGACCTTCGTCTCTCCCGAGCCCGTACGGGAGTTGTAGCAATGAGACAAGATAGTAACTACTAACAA
This sequence comes from Oncorhynchus mykiss, assembly GCF_057628025.1. Taxonomy (NCBI): domain Eukaryota; kingdom Metazoa; phylum Chordata; class Actinopteri; order Salmoniformes; family Salmonidae; genus Oncorhynchus; species Oncorhynchus mykiss. The sequence goes on along the minus strand of NC_143044.1, from coordinate 24,480,582 downwards.
TTGGATACAACGAAATTGGGGAGAAAAGGGGGTCAAATGTACACACAAAACAAATCTAAACCAATGACGAATTGCGGCGAAGAAACTAACGTCAGTGGGCGTAGCGTTTGGCCGGAGCCAGCTAAGCGTAATTAACCCTGGAATGACGCGGAATTAATGCGTCAAAAATAGACATTCAACCAAAATACGTTGAATTTCGAAGTTAAACTATGAGATCTCGTTGAGTATAAGACCGGTCAACCCTAGCACAGTGTATCTCACACCTGCTAAGATTGCGATCTTATCCATCTAGAGCACAACTGTCCTAACTAACATCTTTGGACTATATTACAGATGCAACAAAGTAGTTATTCAGTCTGTAATGGTGTAATTCAAACACCATCTACTCCTAATCTTGGTGAACAGGTTGCTATGCCTGATGAAAACTGTATCGTAGCCCCACTAAGCTATACGAACAAAGTGAGAGAAATTAGCAACCTTAAGTCTCTGTTACTTCAAAGGCCGTGTTACGGCAAAGCAGATGCATTGATCAAACAAGAAATGAGACACCAGTCCACCGTTGGATTATGGAAACACACACATCAAGGTATAAGTGAAACGTAGCTTGACACTATGTGCAGAACGGCAAAGAAAGGCAATGTTACTGCTATAGAGCAGAGATCCCGTGTTGAGGAAGAGGGGAAGGCCAAGGTGGGAGATAGTTGATGGGGTGACAATCATGACATACCACCAAACAATGTAACGTGATTGGAGACCTAGTGAAAAGCACACTACAGCCAGCAGTAAAATACAGTGTACACTGTTATTCAGGATATTTCACAGGTCACCAAGAATTGAACCACTTGATTGAATATGATTCAGATAAGTGCATCTTCCCTGTAGGTAACCATAGTATGTCCTCTGCCAAGAGGTCTTCTACCGGACATAGTTTATTTGCCTTGTAACTACATGGTCACTGGTTCAATCCCCAATCCCAATCCCCACCCCCTTATCCGATACACAAGCACCCAAACTAAGCTCTGTCCAGCTCTCGCTCTCCTTCTAGAACTCTTTCCAATCAGACATGTCTAATTAGAAGGTAATAAAGTGTTATTAATGGGCCGACCACTACAGAAGCAGCCTGTTATAGATGACTGCTGTCGGGGAAGGACTCGGGACCCGAATGGCTATTCTCACTTCACTGGTTGTGTGTAAGGCATCACCCCCCCGGCCCATAACAAATGTTCACTATTAACCTTGCTATTAGCAATGATGACTTCCGAGAAATTATCATTCATAAACAACTATCTGTAGCTCACACACACATGCAATGATGAGTATGCATGCAGTCACATGCAAGTGTGCACGGGCAGTCCCCTCCGACCCCCCCAAACCACACATGCAGAAGAAACATTTTGCCTGATAGTTCTCCAACTGTGAACTAACAAATGGCATTTGAGACGACACTGTTGTCTTCATCAACACTTGTGTTTTAAGGAAGAAGCAGACAAAGGGAATATGAGTTGTAATTACCAGTGTTCTGAGATAACGGTGGTGCAGCAGTGTCAGACAGGGCTCACAGGGTGTAATATGATGAATATTATTCACTGATTACAGTGAGAAAAGAAGCCATCAAACACTCAGCGGCCGCCTACACAGACCTGAGTGACAGGCAGACCCCAGCTAACTACTTTATTAACACAGGGAAATGAATGTCTCATATTCACTAGACTCTCTCTCACACACACACACACACACACACACACACACAATTTCCATCCCTCTTTCTTCCTCCCTCCCTGTGATGTGGACTAAATATCTGCCTTGATGCCTCTGTGTGTGTTCTGTCTCTGTGTGCAGACAAAGAACACTAATAAATGAGAGGCCTATTTACAAAGTCAGGTCCACTTTAGCCAATCTCTCCCTGTATGGTCCAGCCAGTTAAGTCTGGGAGAGTGGAAACGCATATCGACAGGGAGGGAGCTGGACAGCCAAGACAATCTATTAAGGGCAGTGTTTTTCAACGTCTTGATTTCAACCAGTTTATTTACCAATTCTGGGGCTATGGCATCACAAGGGGGACATTTATGATCGAATGTGATTGGATTACATTGAGCCACTAACTGTGGCTGATTGGTTTAGGGTCCAGATATTAAATAGGAAGAGGGTCGATATTGTGTCTAGGATGGAAGGGAAAGAGGGGATTTGATACTTCATCACTCATGTCATGGATCACTGTTGGATGTAGACTGATGCTAACGTCATGGAAATGGGAAGGGTGCTGACAACATTTTGGAACCTCACAGTTCAAATTGCTCCATTCTCATTCATTTGAGAGTTGAGATAAATGTATTGTAAATAAGATATTGTAACTAACTGCATGTAGCTTGGCTGTGTTTCTTATAAACTTGAAATCTGATAAAACAATAAACCCAGAAAAAGAAAATAACAAAAAAGACAAGAAATCATGTCAGGTATGGAATTTGTCAACTGGTAAGACCACACACCCGGAAAAAGCGTGGAGTGTGAAAACGAAAACAACCTACACAAAAAAATGAAAGGAACAGAGAAGACAAAGAGGAGGGACGAGAAGCCATAAATAAATTCAAACTTCATGTCCTGTGAAGAGCAAATATGAAAGACGGCCTCAGAGTAATGAAAGATTGTTTATGTATTCTGGCATGAAATGGGTCTGTGTTGTGAAGTGGGCGGTGAGACGGCAGGCGGAGGGAGACGGATGGACAGGAGTGACAGGGCCGTATTCATCCTCCACGCCCCAGCGGCCGGACTGCTATTGGCGCTCGACAGAGCAATAAATCACGCTCCCTCCAGTCTGTACCTACAGCTTATTACATCCAAGATGACAAATAAATAATACTACCTGTCACACCGGGCCCTTGCTCAAGGATTGAGGCAGAAACCTTTTGATCATCACTCCTGATCTTAAGTGAAAACACTAGAACAAGGGAATTGAAGGCTATGCTTTACTGAGCTTATGAAAGTTGAAGGAGAGAGAGAGGGGGAATAAGGAAGAGAGAGAGAGAGAGAGAGAGGCAAAAAGGGCAGCTAGGAAGAGAGGAAAACACTGAGAATGATGCTGCCACTACAGCCTCTCTGGGTAAGGAGGGAAATGATCCAGTAAAGTGTGTGTGTGTGTGTGTGTGTGTACAACAGAGAGAGTGCGAGAGAGAGGGAGAAAAATAGGAAAAAAGAGAGTGCCCTTGTGTTCTGCAGAAAGAGTGTCTCATTCAGTTGAATAGGACTCTGGAGGATAGGCCAAATCAAAAGCTTTCACCGCTAAACAGGACTGGCGAAGTGGGCGAAAATTGCATTCACCGTTTAGGTTGTATAGGAGAGAGGCCTGCCATTAGCACTCAAGCAAATAGTTCTATTAATGCATATCAGAGGCTTCTCTAGACAATATTCATGGACCAGATCAAGCCTTTTTGTGGACACTGAAAGTACTGAGAACCAGTGGGGAAAGAAAACAAATAAAGATAGATTTTGACTAATGTGTGTACTTTGTTTTGTGGTGTTGTTTTTATGTTGAGTTGGGTTCTTTCCTCTCTATATACAGGTCACATAGCTGTAGTAATGTTGTCAATACTAAAAAGGTAACAGAAATTGATCTGGTCAACCAATCCTTTAGGGTCTTATTGATGGAGACTTCTCCCTCACTCAAAATGGAAATGAATACATTATTAGAGAGAGAGTATACTTTACATGGTCAACCATCAACCTGCCACAGCCAACGAGTCAAAATAGTCTTACGTAGTCAGCTAAGGTTAATCAAATACTGAGACTGCTGAATGCATACACAATTTAGCCTATTCTGAGACATGTTCACAATCACTGTAAAACTAGTCGACTACATCTGTTCAGGTGATAAATCGAACATGAATGAAATCGATAACAGGACAGTTATCTCTCGTTAAAGGAAAAGTATGTAGATAAACAGGCAGACGTTAAGGTGCTATTGTCTCTTCTATGCCACACTCCAACACTGACCTTACCTTCCCTTTAAATCAAGGGCCTCGCTCTCTTAAACAGGGAACAATTTACTTAGTGCTGTCCCTCCATAAAAATTAAAAGCCTTCCACAACAACAAATGAAAAAGCAGCATGGTGATAGAACTCACACGTGTCACCTTCAGCAACACTCCCACACGGACTATTTCCCCGGGCCTCTACTCCTCCTCTGACATGTGTGTGTGTGTGCGCTGCAGAGCTCCACAAAGGAAGTAGGGGCCCCTGATTAAAGAGTGTGCTGTCATAAAGGTTACTGAATTGCAAATGGACCTCTCCATCTTCCCTGTAATGAAGGTAGAGAGGAGAGAGAGAGAGAAAATGAGGGAGAGGGAGCGAGAGCGAGAGAGAGAGAGAGTGTGTGTGTGTGTGTGGTGGCTATTATGAGAGCATGTTAAAAGGGGGGTCCCAGCCAGTATCAGCCCCAGTCCGTCTCAGTCCTGGCTCCTCCACAGCAACCACAGGACACATTCATCACTGGACCAAGCCATGGTTAATTGCAAGTTGTATATCACGCTGACATCTCCAGGTATAGGGGAAGGAAACTCATTATTTTGGCGACTAGATGCAGGGCTATATGTCTGGACCCCCCCACACACCTCACTCTCACTCCCCACCCCCTCCCTCCACACCTGGGACCAGGCTCAACATGACAAGGAAAAATGGATTCTGCATTAACCTTCTAATTAATATCCTGGCAATGCTATATCGTTGTAGCGTTCAGCACCTTCACAACCCATCATACATTCACTCAACCTATCACACGAAGAAGACACATGCATTGTGCGCGTTTGTGTGTTGGTGCGTGTGTGCATGGGTGCGAGCCTGCATGTGTGGGTAACCAGATTACCCAACACCTTTCCTCACATCATGTCATATCAGACTAATACCAGCTGCTGTTAGTAGTCTGAGAGTGTTCAGTAATCAAGGTCGACCTATAGCTAGCTATTAGCTACAAAGTTTGGATATGATGATTTAAAGAAAAATGGAACCAGCTTCCAACCGTCTAGTTTTATTTCAATTTCTGCAAGTGCTACAGTAGGCAATATATGCTAATGTGAGGCAGTTGATAAACCACTAATCATATTTTCCAGACATTTTGCATTCTCTCAGAAGTTCCCAAAATGATGTAGCTTGAAGATAAGTCACATTGCGTGATTAAATTAAAGAAAATGGACCCAGATATTTCGGCAAGCGTTAACATTGATGAGCAAAAGCAAACGAGCCAAGGGCATGGCATGGCATCATTGATCAAACATTGTCATTTAAGCACTGCTAATTACGTAGACGCACTCAGTGACACACACACACACTAACTCAGATGCAGGCATGCACTAACACAGTGTTTCCCAACTCCAGTCTGGAGTACACCCAACGGCACACATTTTTGTGGTAGACCCTAGACAAACTCACCTGATTCAACTTGATAATTAATCATCAAGCCCTCAATGAGTTGAATCAGGTGTTTTTGTCCGAGCTAAAACAAAAATGTATGCTGTTGGGGAGGACTGGAGGTCTGGAGGACTGGGGTTGGGAAACACTGAACACACACAAATGCAAACCCATCAGTTACCCAGAGATATACACCCAGATACAGAAAACAAACCATAATGGTGTGTGATTACATTTCATTATGTTTCCCATGCACACTGGGCCCTGAATAAAGACATCTGAACATTCTCCAGAAATACAAGGATGCATCACATGTCGCTTTTTTAAGCCCAATCGCTTATATATATAAACATTTAGGCCATTCGCATCCAGCTAACTAACCATATCAAGCGTATTATTCCGCTGCATTGGGCTCGGCCTCAAATGGCACCCTACTCCCTATGCTGGGCACTACTTTTGACCAGGGCCCATAGCCATAAAGTAGTTTATTTACAGTTCCTTCATAAAGTATTCAGACCCTTTGACTTTTGCCACATTTTGTTACGTTACAGTCTAATTCTAAAATGTATTAAATTATTTATTTTTCCTCATCATTCCACTCACAATACCCCATAATGACAAAGCAAAAACTGTTTTTTACAGAAATAACAGAAATAGCTTATTTATATAAGTATTCAGACACTTTACTATGACAATCAAAATTAACCTCAGGTGCATCCTGTTTCCATTGATCAACCTTGAGATGTTTCTACAACTTGATTGGAGTCCACCTGTGGTAAATTCACCAGACCAAACGGGGGAGAAGGGCCTAATTCAGGGAGGTTACAGTGCCTTGCGAAAGTATTCGGCCCCCTTGAACTTTGCGACCTTTTGCCACATTTCAGGCTTCAAACGTAAAGATATAAAACTGTATTTTTTTGTGAAGAATCAACAACAAGTGGGACACAATCATGAAGTGGAACGACATTTATTGGATATTTCAAACTTTTTTAACAAATCAAAAACTGAAAAATTGGGTGTGCAAAATTATTCAGCCCCTTTACTTTCAGTGCAGCAAACTCTCTCCAGAAGTTCAGTGAGGATCTCTGAATGATCCAATGTTGACCTAAATGACTAATGATGATAAATACAATCCACCTGTGTGTAATCAAGTCTCCGTATAAATGCACCTGCACTGTGATAGTCTCAGAGGTCCGTTAAAAGCGCAGAGAGCATCATGAAGAACAAGGAACACACCAGGCAGGTCCGAGATACTGTTGTGAAGAAGTTTAAAGCCGGATTTGGATACAAAAATATTTCCCAAGCTTTAAACATCCCAAGGAGCACTGTGCAAGCGATAATATTGAAATGGAAGGAGTATCAGACCACTGCAAATCTACCAAGACCTGGCCGTCCCTCTAAACTTTCAGCTCATACAAGGAGAAGACTGATCAGAGATGCAGCCAAGAAGCCCATGATCACTCTGGATGAACTGCAGAGATCTACAGCTGAGGTGGGAGACTCTGTCCATAGGACAACAATCAGTCGTATATGGCACAAATCTGGCCTTTATGGAAGAGTGGCAAGAAGAAAGCCATTTCTTAAAGATATCCATAAAAAGTGTTGTTTAAAGTTTGCCACAAGCTACCTGGGAGACACACCAAACATGTGGAAGAAGGTGCTCTGGTCAGATGAAACCAAAATTGAACTTTTTGGCAACAATGCAAAACGTTATGTTTGGCGTAAAAGCAACACAGCTCATCACCCTGAACACACCATCCCCACTGTCAAACATGGTGGTGGCAGCATCATGGTTTGGGCCTGCTTTTCTTCAGCAGGGACAGGGAAGATGGTTAAAATTGATGGGAAGATGGATGGAGCCAAATACAGGACCATTCTGGAAGAAAACCTGATGGAGTCTGCAAAAGACCTGAGACTGGGACGGAGATTTGTCTTCCAACAAGACAATGATCCAAAACATAAAGCAAAATCTACAATGGAATGGTTCAAAAATAAACATATCCAGGTGTTAGAATGGCCAAGTCAAAGTCCAGACCTGAATCCAATCGAGAATCTGTGGAAAGAACTGAAAACTGCTGTTCACAAATGCTCTCCATCCAACCTCACTGAGCTCGAGCTGTTTTGCAAGGAGGAATGGGAAAAAAATTCAGTCTCTCGATGTGTCGAACTGATAGAGACATACCCCAAGCGACTTACAGCTGTAATCGCAGCAAAAGGTAGCGCTACAAAGTATTAACTTAAGGGGGCTGAATAATTTTGCACGCCCAATTTTTCAGTTTTTGATTTGTTAAAAAAGTTTGAAATATCCAATAAATGTCGTTCCACTTCATGATTGTGTCCCACTTGTTGTTGATTCTTCACAAAAAAATACAGTTTTATATCTTTATGTTTGAAGCCTGAAATGTGGCAAAAGGTCGCAAAGTTCAAGGGGGCCGAATACTTTCGCAAGGCACTGTACCTAGAACCCGATGGTCACTCTGACAGAGCTCTAGAGTTCCTCTGTGGAGATGGGAGAACCATCTCTGCATCACTCCACCAATCAGGCCTTTATGGTAGAGTGGCCAGATGGAAGCCACTCCTCGGTTAAAGGTACATGACAGCCCACATGACAGAGTTTGCCAAAAGGCACCTAAAGGATTCTCAGACCATGAGAAACAAAATTCTCTGGTCTGATGAAACCTAGATTGAACTCTTTGGCCTGAATGCCAAGCATCATATCTGGAGGAAACCTGGCACCATCCCTACGGTGAAGCATGGTGGTGGCAGCATCATGCTGTGGGGATGTTTTCCAGCAGCAGGGACTGGGAGACTAGTCAGGATCGAGGGAAAGATGAACTGTGCAAAGTACAGAGAGATCCTTGATGAAAACCTGCTCCAGAGCGCTCAGGACCTCAGACCGGGGTGAAGGTTCACCTTCCAATAGGACAACAACCCTAAGCACGCAGCCAAGAGAACACAGGAGCAGCTTTGGGACAAGTCTCTGAATGTCATTGAGTAGCCCAGCCAGAGCCCGGACTTGAACCTGATCGAACATCTCTGGAGAGACCTGAAAATAGCAGTGCAGCAACGATCCATATCCAACCTGACAGAGCTTAAGAGGATCATCAGAGAAGAATGGAAGAAACTCCCAAAATACAGGTGTGCTAAGATTGTTGCATCATATCCAAGAAGACTTCAGGCTGTAATTTCTGCCAAAGGTGCTTCAACAAAGTAGTGAGTCAGCGGTTTGAATAGGGAGGAGGTCAGAGACCTGGTAGTGTGGTGCTAGGACAACAGCCTCTCCCTCAATGTGAGCAAGATAAAGGAGCTGATTGTGGAATACAGGAAAAGGCGGGCCAAACAGGCTCCCATTAACATTGACAGGGCTGTTGTGGAGCAGGTTGAGAGTTTCAAGTTCCTTGGTGTCCACATCACCAACGAACAATCATGGTCCAAACACACCAAGACAGTCGTGAAGAAGGCACGACAACACCTTTTCCCCCTCAGGAGACTGAAAAGATTTGGCATTGGTCCCCAGATCCTCAAAAAGTTCTACAGCTGCACCATCGAGAGCATCCTGACCGGTTGCATCACCGCCTGGTATGGCAACTGCTCAGCATCTGACCCTACAGAGGGTAGTGAGTATGGCCCAGTACATCACTGGGGCAAACCATCCTGCCATCCAGGACCAATATAATAGGCGGTGTCAGAGGACAGCCCAAAAAATTGTCAGAGGCTCCAGTCACCCAAGTCGTAGACTGCTTTCTCTGCTACCGCACAGCAAGCTGTACCAGATCACCAAGTCTAGGACCAAAAGGGTCCTTAACAGCTTCTACCCCCAAGCCATAAGACTGGAGAACAATTAATCAAATGGCCACCGGACTATTTGCATTGACACCCCACAATTTGATTTGTACACTGCTACTACTCGCTGTTTATTATCTATGTAGTCACCTCACCCCTACCTACATGCACAAATGACCTCAACTAACCTGTACCCCTGCACATTGACTCGGTACCGGTACCCCCTGTATATAGCCTCGCTATTGTTATTTTATTGTGTTTCTTTTTAGTATTTTTTACTTTAGTTTATTTGTTAAATATTTTCTTAACTCTTTCTTGAACAGCACTGTTGGTTAAGGGCTTGTAAGTAAGCATTTCACAGTAAGGTCAACACTGTTAGTTAAGGGCTTGTAAGTAAGCATTTCACAGTAAGGTCAACACTGTTAGTTAAGGGCTTGTAAGTAAGCATTTCACAGTAAGGTCAACACTGTTAGTTAAGGGCTTGTAAGTAAGCATTTCACAGTAAGGTCAACACTGTTAGTTAAGGGCTTGTAAGTAAGCATTTCACAGTAAGGTCAACACTGTTAGTTAAGGGCTTGTAAAGCATTTCACGGTAAGGTCTACACTGTTGGTTAAGGGCTTGTAAAGCATTTCACGGTAAGGTCTACACTGTTGGTAAAGGGCTTGTAAAGCATTTCACGGTAAGGTCTACACTGTTGGTAAAGGGCTTGTAAAGCATTTCACGGTAAGGTCAACACTGTTAGTTAAGGGCTTGTAAGTAAGCATTTCACAGTAAGGTCAACACTGTTGGTTAAGGGCTTGTAAAGCATTTCACGGTAAGGTCTACACTGTTGGTAAAGGGCTTGTAAAGCATTTCACGGTAAGGTCTACACTGTTGGTAAAGGGCTTGTAAAGCATTTCACGGTAAGGTCAACACTGTTAGTTAAGGGCTTGTAAAGCATTTTTTACACTTGTATTCGGCGCATGTGACAAAAAGTTTGATTTGATTTTGAATACATTTGCTAAAATTTCTAAAACCTGTTTTTTGCTTTGTCATTATGGGGTATGGTGTGTAGATTGATAAGGGAAAAATGTATTTAATACATTTTAGAACAACGCTGCAACGTAAGCAAATTTGGGGGAAAAGTCAAGGGGTCTGAATACTTTCTGAATGCCCTGTAATATATTTAGCTTTTCCACTTAGTATAACCCTCCTTATCTAGCTACATTTACCAGAGGTAGACCATAGACAGGATGTTCAGATCATTCTCACTGTGACAAAAACAAATACTTGGGGTATACAAGTATATCTGACGTTTACCCTGCGGTACCCACCCTTTCCTCCCACCCCCAGCCTCTGTCTATAGGAATAGCAGTAAAAATATTTGTGCTGCTGCGGACTTGGCTCTGGTTGCAATGTGGTCAGGACTTCTTCCAGATTATAATAAACCAGACACCAGGAACTGCGGCTGACTTGCTCCCTAGGCCGAGCACTCTGCTCTGGGGCTGTAAACTCTACGACCTGGGGGCGGAGGGTGGTGGATGGGCCAATACACTGCTGTGCTGCCTGGGTATGTGAGAGGGGATGGAGGGGCGGAGAGAGGGGGTAGAGAGGCAGGGAAAGGACAAATGCCTGAGAAGTAGTCACCAAGGGGTCAAAGTGCATAGAGAGTGCATTTACTAGGCAGAGGAGCCAGGAGGAGAAGGTAGGGGTGGAGAGGGGGCACAAAGACAAACAACAAAAGAACACACAAGACATCAAGGATCTCCCTCACCCAGGATATCCTCCAATTAGAGATGAGAAGGTGACACCCAGAGAGGAGCTGGAAGGTCATGCCATCTACAGAGACTTTGTTGGTACAATGCAAACACACTCGACTGTAGCTCCAACAATTACTTGTTTTTAAAAAGATACACCAGTGTATTCATCAAGCTTTTCAGCACTTGTCAAAACAGAATCAACCAGAGGCAAGACCCTCCGCAAAAAACCATAGAGGAGAAAATAAACAATTCAACTTGAAGTGAAGGGTCCTAAAAAGTGTAAGGAAAAACACAAGCTTGGTTAGTGAACTGAATGTTGAGGGAGCTGTAATGTCATTTCAGCATGAAGAACATTAAAGGGTCTCTAGCAGGCCTGCATCCCAAATGGCACCATCTTCCCTATCTAGTGTATACCACAGTGTAAACCCCTATAGTTAAAAGTACTGCACTAGCTTGGGAATAGGGAGCCATTTTGGACACAGGCCCTGGGCTCAACTGGTGAACTCAAAGTGATGCTTATCATGTATACTGAAAATATGCTCTTAATGCATGAGCACAGCTGAGGGAAGGGCTGGGAAGGCTGGAGGGAGGAACGCAGTGAAATGGCACCCTATTCCATATAATATAGTGCACTACTTTTAACAAGGGCCCATGGGGATGTGTCCTTTAGTATTAGTGTCAAAGCCAACCTAAAAGGTCTGGTGAACGTCTACATCTACATGTGCATAAAGGCAACAAATTACCTTACCTTTTATTCTGTAACTTTTTCCATGTCAATATGTCAAGCAAACACTACCCACATTCCTATAAAGCTCATGTGTAGGCCTACAGGTACCTTAAAACAGCCCTACTGCAGTATATACCCCTACTAGTATACACATCTTATCTTAAAATCAGCATACCTATTGCATTCCATATTTCCCCATAGGCTTTAACTCATTCACAGTTGATAATTCCAGCAGTGCAAAGGGTTAAACGCTATACTGCAGGAACTTAGTCAAAGAGACAGGCCTAGCTACCTTTTAAATAATTTTCACTAATTCACTTCCTGTATTTTATTAAAGCCGTTGGTGATTCATCATCTCCCCTTTTAATTAGCGTAGCCACTTAGCACGCGAAAGACAGAACTCCCCCTAAAAGAAAGAAGACTCTGCTACTGTGCTGTGGTGGAAATATCCATTCAACAACTAGTACAATGGGCAATAAACAAAGCCTCTGCAAACCGTAAATAGTTCACTAACAAACAAGGCCCCCCAAAAAAACATTAACAAGCAAGGCCCAAAATCTACACAATTATCAAACCTTATTTACCTAACATATAGCCTGGAGTATACAGTATGGGAGTACATGTTAGGATCGCTGAGTCAAATATAAACAGCGTTAAATGAGATCTCCAGGCTGTCACTATGTGGGGTATTTCTCTCTTTGATTAGAGCTAGAGCAACACAGGACTTAGCTGAACTGATATTTGTAGGACCAAGATAAATCACAAAGATTGTGTTGTACCACGTGCTAGTCACTTGGTTTGGTAGACAGGGTTATGTCATTGGGCCTGGCAAGCCTAGCGACTCTTTTTGTCTCACGGCACAACTTCTACAGTTAGCCTAGATAATGAGCACTGATACCAACACACTTTCATCTGAGCTGAAAGCAATCTTTGCTTCTGTGTTTTTTTTTTGTTGAGCATATTGTTCTCAGAACTTGATATCCTCTCTCTTCTCTCTTGACACAATGAACTACAACAGTTAGATAATGATACCAACACATTTTCACTTCATCTCTTTCGCTTTGTGTCTACTTTGTGCAGAGTAAACCAGCTGGCATTTAGCATTAGCATATTGTTCTCAAAGCTAGCTATCGAAAGAATTCTGTTGCTTGCTTGCCGAGTGTGTCGGCAAACCCCAAACTGTGTTTTACTGCAGAGGGAGCTGTGTTTTAACGGGACACACCTCGGCAGGGAGGAGAACGTGGCCATGAAAAAGCTCTTCTCAACAACAGTTATAATAGAGTTGTTGTATAACCATCCACTTACTAACTTTGGCAGGTCGTAAATCAGTCAACAGTAAATAGCATCCTTTATCAGATCATAAAATCTGCTTGTAGGCATTTAATTTCCCCCCCTCTTGTTTTAACAAGGAAGCAGGCAGCCTGGAGAAGCTCTGTGGTGTTTTTATAGAGGTTAAAAGAAAGGTAACTGGCAGTGTGTAAACAGCGTTCAGACTAGCAGAGCGGAGCACTTTATATGGATTTGTTTGTTGCCCGCGAGCGAACAACAACAAAATGAAAATCTAAGAGCATTCTTGTAAGAGCAGGTATTTTAGTTTGTTAATCGTGTTTGGTTGATGGATGCATATCGAGTGAATAATGGTATTTGTTTGCGGCAGCTAGGCTCATATAAAACGAGGCAGCTGCTTGGAGGAGAGCCAGCGTTGACGCTGTAGCCATGACTTTAACAAGCTCTGGATTCCCACAAACAAAGGAATTGTCAGTGCACTTTGTTGAACTACTAGATGTGGTGTAGTAGGGGCACTTTCATTATAGGACCGTCTCCCCAAAACATTGTACAATTCTACACAGCTATATGTACAGTACAGATACTACATCTACACTTCACAGATACTACATCTACACTTCACAGAAACTACATCTACACTTCAATACTACATTTTGATGTCCTATCGCATGTAAGAATTTGTATTCGTTTAGAGTAAATTACCCTGCTCTCCACACAGTCATGGTCAGTCAGTGTAGGGGTGGTCCTGCTGGTTTTGGGGTGGGGCTCCTTACCCTGGCCGTACGCCTGTCCTATCCCCACCCCTCCCCTGACCCACCCTGGGCCTGGCAAAATGGTAGCCCTGATGAACATTCTGCTCTCTGGGCAGCTTTTTACAGAAGGCAGGGTCAGGAGTTAAGGCCCTATGAACTTGTCACCTCCTGGAGTGGGTGGGGTAGGAGGTCGTGGGGAGGAGGTGGGGAATGGAAGGAGGGATGTGGGGGGGGATCATCCCTCTCTTCAATGCAGCGTGAGTGGTAGGATTTACAACTGCATGCTGACTGCATTGCCAGCAAAGTAGAAAGGCACCTGATAGCATCTCTTTATGGGAGGAACCTCCCCCGTCCCGACCCCTTTGTAGTCTCACTCACAGCCACCCCCTTACCCCCTACAACATAAATCATGTTCATTACTTGACTGGACAAATGTGAAACGGTCAGTCAGTATGGTGGAGAAGAGAGGCATGGAAAGGAAGATTGGGAGTTTCCTGCACTGGGTTTACAAGTCTGCATGGTCTGGGTTATCACTCTGTCATCCATCCTGAGTCACTGTGTAATCTATTAGGCCATTTATTGAATGTAGATTTTGTTTTCGAAGATGTGGACAAGATGGGTGGGAGTGGGGACAGACACTGTGTTACTGACAGACTGACATAGACAACAGATACCTGTCTATCTGACTCTAGGCCAGCTCATCCGTCTCTCTGGGTGGTCTCTTTGTGCTGGGCTCGTAAAGGAAACTTAATGACTGACTTGGGATCAGCAGGTTACTGTGTTAAGATGCAGATGCTTAACTTATTTACCAAACAATGAATGTGTGGTTTTGAAATGGAAGTGAAAAATGTATTTTGAAGAATATTACTAACAACAACTGATTAAACACATTTCGGCCAAGGGATCCGTTGTAACGGTCTTCTTGTGGTGAAGTAGAGGCGGACCGAAAAGCAGCGTGATTATATTGATTCATGTTTAATAACAAAAAGGATAAACACGAACACTACAAAACAACAAACGTGGAAAACCAAAAACAGCCCTGTCTGGTGCAAAACACAGAGACAGGAACAATCCCCCACAAACACACAGTGAAACCCAGGCTACCTAAGTATGATTCTCAATCAGAGACAACTAATGACACCTGCCTCTGATTGAGAACCATACTAGGCCGAAACATAGAAATACCCAAAACATAGAAAATCAAACAGACTGCACACCCAACTCACGCCCTGACCATACTAAATAAATACAAAACAAAGGAAATAAAAGGTCAGAACGTGACATCCGTGGAATACATTTAGAGTTTGTAATAAAATACACAGTAATATTATTAATCTACCATGTACAGTCGTGGCTAAAAGTTTTGAGAATTAAACAAATATTAATTTTCACAAAGTATGTGGCCTTAGTTTGTATGATGGCAATTTGCATATACTCCAGAATGTTATGAAGAGTGATCAGATGAATATTAATTAATTGCAAAGTCTCTCTTTGCCATGCAAATGAACTAAATCCCCCAAAAACATTTCCACTGCATTTCAGCCCTGTCACAAAAGGACCAGCTGACATCATGTCAGTGATTCTCTCGTTAACACATGTGTGAGTGTTGATGGGGACAAGGCTGGAGATCACTCTGTCAAGCTGATTGAGTTTGAATAACAGACTGGAAGCTTCAAAAGGAGGGTGGTGCTTGGAATCATTGTTCTTCCTCTGTCAACCATGGTTACCTGAAAGGAAACACGTGCCATTGTCATTGCTTTGCACAAAAAGGGCTTCAAAGGCAAGGATACTGCTGCAAGTAAGATTGCACCTAAATCAACCAGTTATTGGATCATCAAGAACTTCAAGGAGAGTGGTTCAATTGTTGTGAAGGCTTCAGGGCACCTAAGAAAGTCCAGCAAGCGCCAGGACCGTCTCCTAAAGTTGATTCAGCTGCGGGATTGGGGCACCACCAGTACAGAGCTTGCTCAGGAATAGCAGTAGGCAGATGTGAGTCCATCTGCACGCACAGTGAGGTGAAGACTTTTGGAGGATGGCCTGGTGTCAAGAAGGGCATCAAAGAAGCCACTTCTCTCCAGGAAAAACATCAGGGTCAGACTTATATTCTGCAAAAGGTACAGGGATTGGACTGTTGAGAACTGGGGAAAAGTAATTTTCTCTGATGAATCCCCTTTCTGATTGTTTGGGGCATCCGGAAAAAAGCTTGTCCGGAAAAGACAAGGTGAGCGCTACCATCAGTCCTGTGTCATGCCAACAGTAAAGCATCCTGAGACCATTCATGTGTGGGGTTGATTCTCAGCCAAAGGGAGTGGGCTCACTCACAATTCTGCCTAAGAACACAGCCATGAATAAAGAATGGTACCAACACTTCCTCCGAGAGCAACATCTCCCAACCATCCAGGAACAATTTAGTGATGAACAATGCCTTTTCCAGCATGATGGAGCACCTTGCCATAAGGCCAAAGTGATAACTAAGTGGCTTGGGGAACAAAACATAAATATTTTGGGTCCATGGCCAGGAAACTCCCCAGACCTTAATCCCATTGAGAAATTGTAGTCAGTCCTCAAGAGGAGGGTGGACAAACAAAAACCCACAAATTCTGAGAATCTCCAAGCATGCCATCAGTCAGGATGTGGCCCAGAAGTTAATTGACAGCAGGGCGGATTGCAGAGGTCTTGAAAAAGAAGGGTCAACACTGCAAATATTGAGTCTTTGCATCAACTTCATGTAATTGTCAATAAAAGCCTTTGACACTTATGAAATGCTTGTAATTATACTTCACTATTCCATAGTAACATCTGACAAAAATATCTAAAGACACTGAAGCAGCAAACTTTGTGAAAATTAATATTTGTGTCATTCTCGAAACTTTTGGCCACGACTCTATGTTCTTAACCCTGGGCAAGATGGGCCTGGGAGGCTCACAGGGATATTGGTATCCACAGTACTACACCAATTATACCTTTTTCAACTCAATACTTTTTTCTTACATAAATGCAATGTAATTTAAGCATAACAATGTTAAAAGTTCTCTCTCTGCCACATGACAACCTGTAGAATTAGCTTGAAAACGACTAAATTGTCCTTCAAGGGCCCGAGACTTGGTTTGTCAAGCCATGGACTGCCGAAGTCACAGCGAAACTCCTTATATTCCATTTCTTAGCGCACTCCAATTGTGTTCTGATTATGTGTTCTGATGAGTTGTGTTCTGATTATGAGGGGTCCCTGATGAATTTGCTATCATAAAAAGGGGTCCCTGGCCCGAAAAAGTTTGAGAACCCCTGACTTAGACAACAGTTCTGTTGTCTAACAGTCTAACTGTCACGGATGTCGTAAGAACGGGACCAAGGCGCAGTGGATGTTGAGGTCCACATATTTAATTCAAAGAGAAACTTAAACAAAACAAAACAAAATATATCAATAAACAAACAACTAAACGTGACTACGTGGTACACATGCACAAACACAAAACAATATCCCACAAACACAGATGGGGTAAAAAGCTACTTAAATATGATCCCTAATTAGAGACAATGATTACCAGTTGCCTCTAATTGGGAATCATACAAAACACCAACAGAAAATATAAACTAGAACACAACATAGAAATTATAAATTAGAATACCCCCTAGTCACGCCCCGACCTACTTACACCATAGAGAAACAAGGGCTCTCTATGGTCAGGGCGTGAACAAAACCGACAAAGTTTTCATTCATGATTGTAAAACAGGGGCTGTTTCTGTAAAAATGGGAGAATAAAAACCATGTAAATGTCAGTCTTTCAGCATACTTGGAGCAATATAAGTACCGGTTGTATATTTTTTTCGGGAAAAAAATAAAGTTACTAAAATGAATCTCATCCCAAAACTCACTCCTTTCAGTTTCACAATTGACATATTTCTATTCCATTACAATGTGAATACCAATCTTCAAGCAAACTGAGAAAAAAATTACCCACAACCACAAAACAGAATTCCAAAGACTGAAAAGGTCATTCACACACAATAACAATCCTTTCAAGAGTACACTCACACACTGCCTTCTGGGTAATTACAGTTCTTTGGCTGGAGTGTTCTGTGTTTCGCTTTGCTTGTTCTGTCTCAAAAGCTAACAACCTCTCATTATTCACGGTTTGAGTAAGGCCTTTTTTCCTTCAGAGGGGCAAATTACACATGAGAGTGACAGCTTTCAGAGAGAGGAGAGGCAGCCTCCCCAGCTTCCAGTAAGTGCAGTCTTAAATCATGGGGAGGGAGAAGGGCACTGACTGACTTCAGCCCTGCAGTATTTGGGCCTGACTTTGTCGCAAGGGCAGTTCAGCCTATAGCCATGGCTATACTGTAGTACTATAGTATAGGTAGTTCAGTTCAACTAACTGTCCTCCATCTTGGCACCAAACCTTCCACGACAATCACATTCTAACATGGAATGTACAGTAATTCTGGAATTGGAATTGTTTGGAGCCAATATGGCATCTATTGACGTTCCAATTCTCAGACAGTGACATGTAGGTGAACTCCGTGTGAACGGGATCTGTTTCTACAAGCCCTCAGGGCCTTACTCTAGTACCAGGGAGACTGACAAAGGCACACATACATGCACGAATACACACCACTTGATCTGTCTTTCTGGAGGCAAAGAGAGGATAATGAAAGTCATAGAGATATTTACACTCAGAGAGTGTTAGTGGATTCAGCTATTTCAGCCACACCCATTGCTGACAGGTGTATAAAATCGATCACACAGCCATGAAGAGCTCAGTCACTTTTAACGTGGCACTGTCATAGGATGCCACCTTTCCAACAAATCAGCTTATCAAATTTCTGCCCTGCTAGAGCTGCCCTGTTCAACTGGAAGTGCTGTTATTGTGAAGTGGAAACGTTTACGAGCGACAACGGCTTAGCCGCGAAGAGGTAGGCCACACAAGCTCACAGAACAGGTCCGCCAAGTGCTGAAGAGCGTAGTGCGTAAAAATCTGTCCTCAGTTGCAACACTCACTACAGAGTTCCAAACTGCCTCTGGAAGCAAAGTCTGTACGTTGGAAACCTCATGAAATGGGTTTCCATGGCCGAGCAGCCGCACACAAACATAAGATCATCATGCGTAATGTCAAGCATAAGCTGGAGTAGTGTAAAGCTCGCCGCAGTGGAAATGCATTCTCTGAAGTGATGAATCAGGCTTTACAATCTGGCGATGGACGAATCTGGGTTTGGCGGATGCCAGGAGAACGCTACTTGCACGAATGCATAATGTAACTGTAAAGTTTGGTGGAGGAGGAATGATGGTCTGGGGCTTTATTTCATGATTCGGGCTAGGTCCCTTAGTTCCAGTGAAGGGAAATCTTAACTCTACAGCATTCAATGACATTCTAGATGATTCTACGCTTCCAACTTTGTGGCAACAGTTTGGGGAAGGCCCTTTTCTGTTTCAGCATTACAATGACCCCGTGCACAAAGCGAGGTCCATACAGAAATGGTTTGTAAAGATCGGTGTGGAAGAACTTGACTGGCCTGCACAGAGCCCTGACCTCAACCCAATTGAACACCTTTGGGATGAATTAGAACGCCAACTGAGAGCCAGGCCTATTCGCCCAACATCAGTGCCCGACCTCACTAATGCACTTGTTGCTGAATGGAAGCAAGTCCCCGCAGCAATGTTCCAACATCTAGTGTAAATCCTTCCGAGAAGAGTGGAGACTGTTACATCAGCAAAGGGGGCACCCTCCATATTAATGGCCATGATATTGGAATCAGATGTTTGACGAGCAGGTGTCCATATGATTTAAAGCGTATTATCCTGGGGAGGAAGACAGGGCCAGCTGGAAAACACTGTCTGAAACGAAAACTAGGTGTTAACAAGTGTGTGTGTGTGTGTGTGTGTGTGTGTGTATGTGATGTTGACCACAGTGAAAGAAAAACAGGCTTCTTCATCACCAGAATAGAATCTTCTAAAACAATGAGGTCATTGTTCCTGATATATAAACAACATCAAATTGTGTGTATTTGACCTTCCACATCAATTGTCAATGGTTGGCATTACTATCATCCCTTCAATACATGCTTTAATAAATACTAGCAGATACCCTCCCGATTTATCTTAACTTGGGATGTATGAAATACCCAGCAGCGCTAGAGTCCTGACATACTCCAGGTGTTGTTAATACCTCTCCAAGAGCAGCTGACTTAGAGTCTTGTCCTCTGTAGAGAGAGAGTACACGCCAGGACACCAACCAACTATGTGTCTGTCACGATTATATATATACACACACACACACCCAATGGAACGAGGACACTTACCAGCTACACACATGCCATTGGGGCGGCAGGGTAGCATAGTGGTTAGAGCGTTGGACTAGTAACCGAAAGGTTGCAAGTTCGAATCCCCGAGCTGACAAGGTACAAATCTATCGTTCTGCCCCTGAACAAGGCAGTTAACCCACTGTTCCTAGGCCGTCATTGAAAATAAGAATTTGTTCTTAACTGACTTGCCTAGTCAAATAAAGGTTAAATAAAAAATTGTCCTGCTGCTGCACCCAATCTAATAACAGCATGTCTGTTACATCCTTTTCATTGCTCAGGCACTGCTTTAATTGGATAAACGACATCAAAGCATTCTCTGTGTCTTGTGTGGGTTTGTTACACTGATGCTCAAAACATGTTGGGGAAATCAAAGTTTAATGGGTATCAACAACACAAAGACCATTGTGAGCGTTGGTTAGAGCAGTGGTTTCCAAGCTGTTGGGCGCGCTGCTCTAACCAACGCCCATATGTATACAGTACAGTACCAGTCAAAAGTTTGGACACACCTACTCATTCAAGGGTTTTCCTTTATTTTTACTACTTTCTACATTGTAGAATGATAGTGAAGACATCAGAAACATTAAAAAACACATATCATGTAGTAACCAAAAAAGTATTACACAAAACAAAATATATTGTAGATTTTAGATTCTTCAAAGTAGCCACCCTTTCAATTGATGACAGTGTTGCACTCTCTTGGCATTCTCTCAACCATCTTCACATGGAATGCTTTCCCAACCGTCTTGAAGGAGTTCCCAAATATGCTGAGCACTTGTTAGCTGCTTTTCCTTCACTCTGCGGTCCAACTCATCCCAAACCATCTCAATTGGGTTGAGATCGGGTGATTGTGGAGGCCAGGTCATCTGGTGCAGCACTCCACTCCACTGTCCTTCTTGGTCAAATAGCTCTTTCACAGCCTGGAGGTGTGTTTTGGGTCATTGTCCTGTGGAAAAACAAATGATCGTCCCACTAAGCGCAAACCAGATGGGATGGCGTATGGCAGCAGAATTTTGTGGTAGCCATGTTGTTTAAGTGTGCCTTGAATTGTAAATAAATCACAGACAGTGTCACCAGCAAAGCACCCACACACATCACACATCCTCCTCCATGCTTCACGGTGGGAACCACACAAGCAGATATCATCTGTTCACCTACTCTATGTCTCACAAAGACACGGCGATTGGAACAAAAAATCTCAAATTTAGACTCATCAGACCAAAGGACAGATTTCCAAGTCTCTTCTTATTGGGGTCCTTTAGTAGTGGTTTCTTTGCAGCAATTCGACCATGAAGGACTGATTTACACAGTCGCCTCTGAATAGTTGATGTTGAGATGTGTCTGTTACTTAAACTCTGTGAAGCATTTATTTGCATTTATTTGAGGCTGGTAACTCTAATGAATGTATCCTCTGCAGCAGAGGTAACTCTGGGTCTTCCTTTCATATGACGGTCCTCATGAGTTTCATCATAGCGCTTGATGTTTTTTGCGACTGCACTTGAAGAAACTTTCAAAGACATTTTACAGATTAACTGACCTTCATGTCTTAAAGTAATGATGTACTGTAATTTCTCTTTGCTTATTTGAGCTTTTCTTGCCATAATATGGACTTGACACAGTCGCCAGGTGCACAGTGTTTTCTCCAGCACATTGGTGCGGTTAAGTGGGCAGTGTGTCAAGAAGCAGTGCGGCTTGGCTGGGTTTCGGAGGATGCACGGCTCTCAAACTTCGCCTCTCCTGAGTCCGTACGGGAGTTGCAACGATGAGACATGACTGTAACTACCAATTGGATACTACTAAATTGGGGAGAAATAGGGGTATAAAACTACATTTAAAAAAAATAGAAAATAGTCAACAAGAAAA
This sequence comes from Oncorhynchus mykiss, assembly GCF_057628025.1. Taxonomy (NCBI): domain Eukaryota; kingdom Metazoa; phylum Chordata; class Actinopteri; order Salmoniformes; family Salmonidae; genus Oncorhynchus; species Oncorhynchus mykiss. Next base: position 24,458,740 of record NC_143044.1, on the reverse strand, counting down.
AACCCTGGAATGAATAGGCGTGTACAAACTTTTGACTGGTACTGTATATATTTACTGCTTTTTACTTGAAAGTAAAAATAATACAATGTACTGGGTGCAATAACGAATTTGGGTAGTGCATCAGCAGTTGTCCTGTCATGTCAGTCATTACAGAGCTATTTATAACTTCTCAGAAATGTCCAGGGCCGGATTCCCTAAAGCATCTTAATACTAAGTACATCGTTAGTTACATCTCTGAGCTGTTTCCCAAAGCCATTGTTGCTAAAGTTGCTCTTGAAGACGCTTGTTATTTACCGACTGGCTCAGAACAGCTAAGTGCATTGTTAGATGCTTTTTGCCCTTCTGCGTCACTTTATACACAAAAGAGCTATGCTCAATACAAAATCAAGATGTTTATCTGTCTTTCTGTGACCACCAATAACTTCAGAACGAATGTAACTACAAATACAAAGTTGAACATTTCTTTTCAATTGTTACTAAGAAGCAAAGGATATGCTTAAAATAAAAACTGAGATGTCTGTATTAAAAGATAAATACACTAAAGGCTACATAGACATAGACATATATATATATATATATATATATATATATATATATATATTAAGTTTAATTCAGTTGTTTGTAAGCTGCTGTCTGTAATATTTGCCTCAATATATTTAATGACGTGTAATATCTCTAATGATGTGCCAAATATTGATTTAGTGCATTATTATAGCGACATTTGTAGCCCTAGTTGATATTATCTCTAGGAGCTGATCCGTCGTCAGTTATCCGAGAGCAGTGCTGCCTTTCTTTCGATCCTATCAGTATACATCCTCTGCATGTTGTTTTGGGAAACACACGTAACGTCTTCACCCACTGTAGGAAAGATGCATCATCAAAACACTCGTAAGCCAAAGTTCCATCGCTATCGGGAAACTGGGCCCAGATCAACTAGCCCATGTCAGCTAAGGTTTTTTAGCCTTTGAATTTGGTTTTCATGTTTGAGTCAGTCGAATATCACATAAGACATGGCTATATGTGTCAAAATGCAGGAAATGTGCTTTAAAACTGCAAAATTCTCTCCACCCAATGGCAAAATGTGTAGAATTGCAGGAAATTTGCTTAAAAATGGCCCCCAAAAAATCTACACCTGCAAAGTTCTCTCCACCAACAAGAGGGGTGTGGATAGTTTGTCATGGATGCGGGATGTTCCCCTATGGGGGGCCCAAGTGAAAAAGTTTGGGAATCACCGAGTTAAAGGCATTCAAAACAGCCATGAAACAAAGTGCCAGGTGTGACCGCTTCAAAGCAGCTCGAACAAAGAAGCTCGTCTGGTTTCCTTTTTGGTGTAAACATCGGGCTGGAAGTCCTATACAATAGCTAGAGATGAACTAAAACCATTCAGAAAGAGGTCCTTTTACAGAGCATAGAAAGAGTACCAGGATCTCACAATACATGTTAAAAACAGAAAACACCCAAACCTCATCTGTAAAGGCTCATTCGTCAGATACTGTAGCATTAAAACGTGTTCTATGTTCTAGGCTCCTGTTAACTTCTACTATTTTCTATTGGTCCTATTTTCTACTACTGTTCCTGATCTTTACAATTTTCTACTGTTTCTGTTTTCTATTATTTCTAGGTTCAACAATTTTCTAAAATGTTCCACTATCTCTATTTTCTATTGCTGTTAAAATCACCAATTCTGTTTTCTTTCACTAAGCCCATCCTCCTCCTGCCCTACACTTTACTGCACTCTCATTCACATTACCACATATGGGGATTATCATGATAATACAAGCTGATACTAGATTATTGATCCACTCATTTATGTTCACTGCCTCAGAAGCACCTGACAATACAATCAACCAGAAACGAATGAGCTCTTCTACCGGGCTTCGCTTCGCTACAGATAATTAATACGTACTCAAGATCAGAGAGAGAGCAAAACACATAGGTCCTGGTTGCATCTGCATAAGCACGTACGCATGCACACACACACTCTGTGGCTTAGTTTACTTTACACAGTCCTAACACTCTGTTTGAGGAAACAGAATGGTGCACTGTTAAAACAATTAAAACCAAGCGAGTGGCGATGCATTTCCCCTCGCACGTAACTCCACTCAGTGCTCCATTTCCTGTGTTATAACACAACGAACCCATTGAAGACAGGACTAGCGAATATCAGCCCATACTAATGGTAAATTATACACCATATTCAGGGTTTCAGTGTACACAGCAGTGTTGGTAAATGTCTGCGTAAATGCTTGTAGTTAATCATGCATTTGGTTGGTACTCTGGGGACTGGGCTGGGTAACCAATCACAAAGATGCTAGTGGTATACTGCTGAGGCTAAGCTGTTTCTGAACATCTTCCTCAGGGAAGTATTGTAGTGAGGAAGATGAGTGGCGCAGGTCCCTTCCCTTTCACATGAGCCTCATTGTGTTCATGGATGACAATAACCAAATATGGTTTTCTATACAATTGACAGTATACTGTATAGGCTACCTTAGTGCATGTAGTATTATATACAAACAAACACGCAGTGTCAAGAAGATACGTAGCAATACATGCATACAGCTTTACTTCATGGTTGTTACGCGGGCAACTTATTGATGAGCGACCCAAGCTACTAGAGGAGCAGCAAGGAGACATTAAAGAACAGCTCTATTAGATGTGGTGCCATTCACTCTACCCAGTATGCTCTCTGGGGATCCACATTTAAACACATCACATTGGGAGGAGAGATCCATTACCCATCACAAGATCCCCACTTGTCCCCAATACTGAATCCAAATGGCTGGGTGACGCACTACACTTTCTAATGCACCAGGGTTATTCATGACTTGACATTATAAAAGTAAATTGTATAATTTATGGCACTCAATTAAAGACATGCTCCGAAACTATGTTGACTAGTAAGTATTTTTTTTTACTTCACGCTTCGGGTTGGATGTCTCAATGTGTAGTTCCATACATGCATAATCTATGAGCAGAATTACTGTCTTACCTCAAATTAGCCACAAGATCTCTAGTTGGAAAGCTACTGTTTTCTGGAAACTGTGGGGCACCATTTTCCCTAAATTTTCCTCCATGTGAGCCAGCCAATGAGCCCCTCATCATTTGAGTGACAGCTAGCAAGAAGCACACAGAGCAGAGAGAGAGAGAGAGCAGTGACGTGGCGCATTAAGTATGTAACGTAGTACCCAATGTTCGGGGCCCACTTTTTGCTCGTGAGCACTACTTCCAGAACTAATTGCTAAAAAGTACACAAAAGTACCGGAGAATCTCTTTAATGCAATAACCTCCGTGCATGGTCTGTTTTGGAGAGATAAAACTACACAGCCAGCAACCCAGTTCAAAAAAGCAGCCGAGGCAAAACCACCGGCTTGATTTACGATGGTAAATTAAAAATAATGAAACGTTTATGACAGGAATTTGCAGGTAGTCATAAAACTATTACAGAACTTCGAAGTTGCAGACGTTTTATTTCTATCCATTTTGTCTGTAATCGATGCAAGACGATCTAATGTTGTGAAAAGACTAGGCCTATCAACTAAACAGTGCTAACAGTGTGTACTGTAGTAAAGGTGGGAGGTTAATTTATTGACAGCGCTAATGAATAGTTGCTGTTTCAGTGTTCAACGCCTCAGCTCCAGCTATAGACGCTAGCTGTGCACATTCAGGCTCTCTTGTGCATGAAAGCCGAGCCCCCGCTGGCGTTTGAGACAGGGTGCCAGGCCATGATTGAATGAAAGCCCATCCTTGACTGACAAATGATATATTAAGCCTCCCGTCAGCGGAGGGGGGGCGGGATGGGGGAGTCAGGCATGTCAGCTACCTGCTCCATCCAGCACAACCTCCACTTGTCAATCTATTTGCCCTTCACTTGGCCAGGCCTCTAAACAAGATCTGAAATGTTATAAGGCCTGCGCGCCCTAGTTTTTCACTTCTACCATGTGTCCCTGCCCGGGCACTTAGACATATCAACCATGTGACTGGAAGAAATGAGTGTCTGCCTGCTATGAATGTCAGAGTATCATATTTAGAAGTGAAGGACCATTTGTTGGGGCTGATGGGTATATTGTCTGGTTCCCTCCCTGTGGGATATTAGATATTAGAGAAGCGCCAAATGATAGAGGATTGAGTCCAAGATATGAAATGTTGAAGAATGACACAATTAATCACCAAGAGAAATATATTATAGGATATTGTATTTTGTACTGAGACACACAGAGATTAGTGTGTGTGTGCATCAGTGTCCGTGTCCATGCCTGTGTTAGTGTGTACTAGGGGGTACTGTGTAGTGGGCAGGTGTGATTGTCCCTCTCCCCTGTCCTCTGACTGTGAGTGTGGCGCTGGGTGAGTGTTGATTGTGGATGATTAATGGGCTGGAGTACCAGGCAGAGAAAGGTCAACTCCTGGGTTGGAGAGGGAACAGTTACACTGGGAGTAATTAAGACATTGTGTAAGCATGATTAATACACACACACACACACACACAATTAATACACACACTCTGACGCTTGCCTGGTCAACAACCAGCTACCAGATGGTTCACACACACAGGCTGAATCCCAAATGGTACCACATATGCCCTATTTAGTGCACTACCTTCATGCACTCGACAGGGAATAGGGTGCCATTTGGGAAGCACCCAGAGGCCTACGCAGCTGCTTTTTCTCCACTGTGTAATGGTTACTAACTAGGTGTTTTTATGAATCATGGCAGATATTATTCCATTAAAGAGTTAAATGAACATACAGCACCTGTTTTAAAGTGATCAGGATCAGAGCAGATCAGCAAGGCACAGGGTTCCATGGAGGGAGGGAGAGATAAAGGACAGAAAATTAAAACATATTTAGAATTACAATTCTGTTCTATTATTTTCTATTCTATTCTCGGTATGTAACATACAAGACATTGAAAGATCACCACCAGTCGACCTCGGATGACTTATTGCATGAGAAGATCAATCTACATCAATACTCTCCCTCCAATGGAACTCCTCACAGAGGCCACCAGTCAGCCCATTAGTAGCCTCTGCTCCTCTTTCTCCTCAGCTTCATTTTCAATTTCAATGAGGTTATACCAGGGCAAGTAAGGTGAATATACTGAGAAGGTGTTATAACCAGTCACATGCATGCAGTTATATAATCGTTTAAAAAAGTAATACTAAGTTAAACCAAAACAGGATATAAATAGTGGGAAAAGTACATTTCTAAATAATAATACTCTCTCCTCACTTTTTCCTTCTCTGTTTTCCTCCATCGCTCGCTCTCCCATCAATCCATTTCTCCTTCACTTGCTCTACTCCCCTCTCTCTCCTTTTCATTCCTGTATTCTCCCCTGTCATGTGATTGGGTCTACACTGAGGGATTAGCCTCATGGTACAGAGGGGAACTCTGGGAGACAGGTGTCACAACGCTCCGGTAACCACAGCCTAACCTTTAGCTTTTTTTTTTTTTACATTTTCATTTTAGTAATTTAGCAGACACTCTTATCCAGAGCAACCTACAGGAGAAATGTGGGTTAAGTGCCTTGCACAAGGCACATCGGCAGATTCTTTCACTGTTGCAATCCTTTGTCTAATTCACAAGTCCCATCCTATTGGAAACACCATAATAGCCACCACAGCAGGGTTTTCAAGTTCCACAACAAGCAACTCCCTGGCTCATCCGTCACGATAGCACTTTATTTGAAGGGTACCTACATAAGGACTTCATAACACATTCATAACTCGTTCACAAGCAGCACATGGGCGTTTCAGTGTCACCACCGTCTCATTAGATGAGGGTTAAGTGTGCTAACGAGAGAAGAGACAGAGAGTTAAATTAAAGACATTAGTTTGACATTTAATCTGATGATCCCTGACACTAGATTAGCTTTACTGTAGTGTACTAACAGTGGTACATTATCACACTGATTATAACTCATTCTGAGACGGCTGGGCTTAGGGGGCTGTAGAACTCAGAACATAGGGAACCGGAGATAGACCCCATCGAGAGTACTAGCCAGTAGGGAATGAGTGCCGACTCTAGCCCACCCTGGTACTTTTGTAGTTTAACCCCATTTTATACAAAGAAATTGACACTATACTGTAGGTCTTTAACCAATCACAGCACTCCTTTAGGATCGAACATTTAGCAAATCACCAGCAGAGGGAATCAATTTTACCATTAACTGTATTGGTGGTGCTCATTAAATTGATCAGCACTTTAAAATGAGCAGAAAACCCATTCTGGAAATGTTATGTTCTTGTTGAGTGTATTGTTCCAAATAATGTGTCTTAAAATGAGCAAAATGTAAAAGCTTACTTTTTAGATATTACTATTAACAATTTAAATGATGACTAAATTAAAGTGACAATTTTTATTTCAGAAACTAGACAAACCATAAGTGATTATGTTAGAACCCACTATAAGGAGTATAATGACACCAAGGTGTTGTCTGTATCATGTACTGTTCATTAGGTCTTACAGGATGCTTGTGTAAGTCAAAAAACGCCTAACATTTAATCATGATTTTCAAAAAATAAATTGTGATATAAATTGAAAAACTAAGTTAAACATCCTTCCTCCCAATGAAGTTTCTTTGTGAAAATTGCCAGAACAATCTGGAGATACCAAAAATATTTTGTGGCTACTAGTTCTGACTTTGCTGATAGCTACTTTATTGAGGAAAATGAGCCTACTATGCCTGTGATATGTGGTTGTCCCACCTAGCTGTCTTAAGATGAATACACCAACTGTAAGTCGCTCTGGATAAGAGCGTCTGCTAAATATCTAAAATGTTAAATTTATGGCCACGCTACAGTCATGTCCCACTATTCTAACATGGTTTCCTGTCCTAGCGCTACAGTCATGTCCCACTATTCTAACATGGTTTCCTGTCCTAGCACTACAGTCATGTCCCACTATTCTAACATGGTTTCCTGTCCTAGCGCTACAGTCATGTCCCACTATTCAAACATGGTTTCCTGTCCTAGCGCTACAGTCATGTCCCACTATTCTAACATGGTTTCCTGTCCTAGCGCTACAGTCATGTCCCACTATTCTAACATGGTTTCCTGTCCTAGCGCTACAGTCATGTCCCACTATTCTAACATGGTTTCCTGTCCTAGCGCTACAGTCATGTCCCACTATTCAAACATGGTATCCTGTCCTAGCGCTACAGTCATGTCCCACTATTCTAACATGGTTTCCTGTCCTAGCGCTACAGTCATGTCCCACTATTCTAACATGGTTTCCTGTCCTAGCGCTACAGTCATGTCCCACTATTCTAACATGGTTTCCTGTCCTAGCGCTACAGTCATGTCCCACTATTCTAACATGGTTTCCTGTCCTAGCGCTACAGTCATGTCCCACTATTCAAACATGGTTTCCTGTCCTAGCGCTACAGTCATGTCCCACTATTCTAACATGGTTTCCTGTCCTAGCGCTACAGTCATGTCCCACTATTCTAACATGGTTTCCTGTCCTAGCGCTACAGTCATGTCCCACTATTCAAACATGGTTTCCTGTCCTAGCGCTACAGTCATGTCCCACTATTCTAACATGGTTTCCTGTCCTAGCGCTACAGTCATGTCCCACTATTCTAACATGGTTTCCTGTCCTAGCGCTACAGTCATGTCCCACTATTCAAACATGGTTTCCTGTCCTAGCGCTACAGTCATGTCCCACTATTCTAACATGGGCTCATGCTCTTATCCCTAGAATAACTGTTCAGGTGAAGGCATTGCTCAGAAGAGCGAGTCTTCCATATTTATTTTTCAAGATGGCTACCGTTATACAGATCATTATTCCCTTTCCACTCAGAATGATTATGATAAACTGTTGCCACTATATGAGAGGTTAAATTAGAAACAGTTTTTTCGCTGGTAGATGTATACGTTTGCTGAACTAATCACCAGCTGTGGCTCATAATATAAAGTTTGAATATCTTTTTTTCTCTCCCCAATTTCATGATATCCAATTGGTAGTTACAGTCTTGTCTCATCGCTGCAACTCCCGTACGGACTCAGGAGAGGCAAAGGTCGAGAGTCGTGCGTCCTCTGAAACACAACCCAACCACACTGCTTCTTGACACAACGCCCACTTAACCCGGAAGCCAGCCACACCAATGTGTCAGAGGAAACACCGTGCACTTGGCGACTGTGTCAGCGTGCACTGCGCCCGGCTCATCACAGGAGTAGCTAGTGCGCAATGGGACAAGGATATCCCTGCCGGCCAAACCCTCCCCTAACCCGGACAATGCTGGGCCAATTGTGCGCCACCCTATGGGTCTACCGGTCGCAGTCGGCTGCGACAGAGCCTGGACTCGAACCCAGAATCTCTAGTGGTGCAGTGGTTTAAGGCACTGCATCACAGTGCTAGCTGTGTCACTAGAGATTCTGGGTTCGAGTCCAGGCTCTGTCGCAGCCGGCCAAGTATGAATATTTCTGATAACAGTCTGACATGCAGTAGTTTTGTCAAATAAAATCTAAATCCTCTGATGAAATTAATTGTGTTCATATTCCACCTGTTTACATGTTCATATTCTCTTTTACATTCATTTCAGATCATATCTGGACCTATTGTTTTCATCAAATCATTACAATGATGACATACTGTACATTCATTAAAAACCAAACTACCTAGAGACACTGGTCCCACAGTCTCTTTCTCCTGTCTGTCAGTGGGACAGAAGTTCCTGCCTGTGTCAGCGTCTCCTCATATTACTAGTAAGTGAGTTAGGACATCAGGCCCGCGCTACTCAGCTGCACATGTCAACAAAGCGGAGGTCTAGCAGTGCTGACAGTCACCAAGCAGCTACCCGGTGCCGTGCTACACAAGTCTTTTACAAGAGGCCTCTGGGAAGCTCTAGCAGAGCGCTACAATAAGACGAGTGGATAGGCTCCATATGGCCCAGGATTCACAGCCTTCAAAGACAAAGCAAAGGGACCACGAAGCGAGAGAAAGAGGGGGGGGGGGGCAGAGATAGAGACACAGACAGAGAGACACAGAGACAGAGACAGACACAGAGAGACACCGAGACAGAGACAGACCGAGAGACAGACACAGAGACAGACACAGAGACACAGACACAGAGACAGACACAGAGACACAGAGACAGAGATATACACAGAGAGACACAGAGAGACACAGAGAGACACAGAGACAGAGACACAGAGATAGAGAGACCATGTGACAGTGCCAGGAAGCAGCCAGCCAACAGCATAGGGTGGATCTTTGCCAGCTCCGGCTTGGTTCGAAAGCTTTTCTTAATAGGCACAGTACAGGGGATGACAAGTAGTTGAATGGCGCCATATTAAAAGAACAGAGAGTGTGTGTGTTTGTCTGCGTGTGTGTGCCAGGCCCCCAGTGTCCGGTCTGGTGTGTGAAGTCACGTGAAGTCACAAGCTCTGCTAGAGGTGCCAAAAGCCCTGGTCTGACCTAGAAAGCCTATGTAAATTATGATTGCCAGAACGGCCAAACAATAATAACAATTTGTTGGCCTCTAAAATGTGTTTATTATGATCAAGTTCGATCCCCATGGTGAATTATTTTAAAGTTGGCTACAAATCGAGACATTTAACTAAAAAGTGATCCATTCTGACTCCTACATTTGTCGTCACACAGGACCACGTGCTGACACAGACCAATCACGGGCCGGCATGCTACGAGGAGGCTGGCGGTTGACTCTCTCAGGCAGGATGAAAACAACTACATCAACCATGATCCATTACTAGTTAAGTGATTTTTTGGTGCCATTCAGCCCCATTCAGTAATATGGTGTTCTTCAAATTCAAATACTTCCGGCCATCAGGAGTTTTCCATTAAAATACGTGGATATCGTCAGTGTTATAACTATGTACTGGTTTTAATGTCTATGGTGTGTGTGTGCTTGTGCATGAGTATGTCTGTTCATATGTTTTCATCTCTAGAACCCAAACTGTAAATATTTTGCTGTTATTGTGCCTTTCTAGTGCGTCCACTTTCTAATTTAACAGAAACATTTTTAGAACTCATGTAGACTATGTTTAAAAAACTAATTTATCAAAAGCAGCTCTGTTCAGTGCAGGTTTGGAAACCACTTTGAGAACGCTTATTATAGACTAAAATCGAAAGCAGAACTTTGCACTTCCTAACACAAAGTGCACACAAATGTTGGCAGAATATTTCCTGTTGGAAAACCATGTCTCCTTTTTGTCCTGTCCAAGTTTGTTAAACTCCTGTCATTTCAATTGTTCTGCTATAGAAAAAATATAATCCACCTGTCAACAATGACAGCGTGTTGGAAAACTGTTATAATGGATAGCGTACTTCCCTTAAATCTCAACCAGGCCCTTTTCAGGCCAACTAAAACCATTACGGAACCACTATTCCTCAGTTAAAAAAAATATTTTTGCACTGAATCACCATTGCCTTTCAGAGTATCATACAATGATCCATTTCTATGTCCAGACATTAAGATTTACGAGCAAATATTAAATATTGACTTTTTTTTGTTTGTCCCTTCTCTGTTGCTGTAGATACTATAGAATAGAGCATGTTGGGTCAACCCAGTTAAACTCAGGCAGAGATAGAAGCCCTTTAATTTTAGTTAAATAATGACATTGAAATAATCAACTGATTCATGGGGTCCATTGCAAGCTATTTCCACTGTATCACAATTCCAGTGAGTCAGAAGTTTACATACACTAAGTTGACTGTGCCTTTAAACAGCTTGGAAAATTCCAGAAAATGATGCCATGGCTTTAGAAGCTTCTGATAAGCTAATTGACATCATTTGAATCAACTGGAGGTGTGCCTGTGGATGCATTTCAAGGCCTACCTTCAAACTCAGTGCCTCTGATTGAAATAATGAGAAAATTTAAAGAAATCAGCCAAGACCTCAGAATACAATTGTAGACCTCCACAAGTCTGGTTCATCCTTGGGAGCAATTTCCAAATGGCTGAAGGTACCACGTTCATCTGTACAAACAATAGTACGCATGTATAAACACCATGGGACCACACAGCCGTCATACCGCTCAGGAAGGAGACGCGTTCTGTCTCCTAGAAATGAACGTACTTTTGTGTGAAAATTGCCAATCAATCCCACAACAACAGCAAAGGACCTTGTGAAGATGCTGGAGGAAACAGGTACAAAATAACCTATATCCACAGTAAAACAAGTCCTATATCGACATAACCTGAAAGGCCACTCAGCAAGGAAGAAGCCACTCCTCCAAAACGTCATATAAAAGCCAGACTACGATTTGCAACTGCACATGTGGAAATGTCCTCTGTAGCCAAACCTTGACCCAGAAAATATAAAAACTATCGGGCCATATATCAACTCTTCTGTTCCTCTCAAAAAAAATAGAAAAAGCTGTTGCACAGCAACTCACTGCCTTCCTGAAGACAAAAAATGTATACGAAATGCTTCAGTCTGGATTTAGACCCCATCATAGCACTGAGACTGAACTTGTGAAGGTGGTAAATGACCTTTTAATGGCGTCAGACAGAGGCTCTGCATCTGTCCTCGTGCTCCTAGACCTTAGTGCTGCTTTTGATATCATCGATCACCACGTTCTTTTGGAGAGATTGGAAACCGAAATTGGTCTACACGGACAAGTTCTGGCCTGGTTTAGATCTCATCTGTCGGAAAGATATCAGTTTGTCTCTGTGAATGGTTTGTCCTCTGACAAATCAACTGTAAATTTCGGGCTTCCTCAAGGTTCCGTTTTAGGACCACTATTGTTTTCACTATATATTTTACCTCTTGGGGATGTCATTCGAAAACATAATGCTAACTTTCACTGCTATGCGGATGACACAGAGCTGTACATTTCAATGAAACATGGTGAAGCCCCAAAATTGCCCACGCTGGAAGCATGTGTTTCAGACATAAGGAAGTGGATGGCTGCAAACATTCTACTTTTAAACTCGGACAAAACAGAGATGCTTGTTCTAGGTCCCAAGAAACAAAGAGATCTTCTGTTGAATCTGACAATTAATCTTGATGGTTGTACAGTCGTCTCAAAGAAAACTGTGAAGGACCTCTGCGTTACTCTGGACCCTGATCTCTCTTTTGACGAGCATATCAAGACCGGGACAGCTTTTTTCAATCTACGTAACATTGCAAAAATCTGAAACTTTCTGTCCAAAAATTATGTAGAAAAATTAATCCATGCTTTTGTTACTTCTAGGTTAGATTACTACAATGCTCTACTTTCCGGCTACTCGGATAAAGCACTAAATAAACTTCAGTTAGTGCTAAATACGGCTGCTAGAATCCTGACTAGAACCAGAAAATGTTATCATATTACTCCAGTGCTAGCCTCCCTACACTGGCTTCCTGTTAAGGCAAGGGCTGATTTCAAGGTTTTACTGCCAACCTACAACGCATTACACGGGCTTGCTCCTACCTATCTTTCCTATTTGGTCCTGCCGTACATACCTACACGTACGCTACGGTCACAAGACGCAGGCCTCCTAATTGTCCCTAGAATTTCTAAGCAAACAGCTTGAGGCAGGGCTTTCTCTGATAGAGCTTCATTTTTATGGAATGGTCTGCCTACCCATGTGAGAGACGCAGACTCGGTCTCAACCTTTAAGTCTTTACTGAAGACTCATCTCTTCAGTAGGTCATATGCTTGAGTGTATTCTGGCCCAGGAGTGTGAAGGTGAACGGAAAGGCTCTGGAGCAACAAACTGCCCTTGCTGTCTCTGCCTGGCCGGCTCCCCTCTCTCCACTGGGATTCTCTGCCTCTAACCCTATTACAGGGGCTGAGTCACTGGCTTACTGGTGCTCTTCCATGCCGTCCCTAGGAGGGGTGCGTCACTTGAGTGGGTTGAGTCACTGACGTGATCTTCCTGTCTGGGTTGGCGCCCCCCCTTGGGCTGTGCCGTGGCGGAGATCTTTGTGGGCTATACTCGGCCTTGTCTCAGGATGGTAAGTTAGCGGTTGAAGATATCCCTCTAGTGGTGTGGGGGTTGTGCTTTGGCAAAGTGGGTGGGGTTATATCCTGCCTGTTTGGCCCTGTCCGGGGGTATCATTGGATGGGGCTACAGTGTCTCCTGACTCCTCCTGTCTCAGCCTCCAGTATTTATGCTGCAGTAGTTTATGTGTCCGGGGGCTAGGGTCAGTCTGTTATATCTGGAGTACTTATCCTGTCTTATCCGTGTCCTGTGTGAATTTAAGTATGCTCTCTCTAATTCTCTCTTTCTCTCTCTCGGAGGACCTGAGCCCTAGGACCATGCCTCAGGACTACCTGGCATGATGACTCCTTGCTGTCCCCAGTCCACCTGGCCGTGCTGCTGCTCCAGTTTCAACTGTTCTGCCTGCGGCTATGGAACCCTGACCTGTTCACCGGACGTGCTACCTGTCCCAGACCTGCTGTTTTCAACTCTCTATAGACAGCACGAGCGGTAGAGATACTCTGAATGATCGGCTATGAAAAGCCAACTGACATTTACTCCTGAGTTGCTGACTTGTTGTACCCTCGACAACTACTGTGATTAATATTATTTGACCATGCTGGTCATTTATGAACATCTTGGCCATGTTCTGTTATAATCCCCACCCGGCACAGCCAGAAGAGGACTGGCCACCCATCATAGCATGGTTCCTCTCTAGGTTTCTTCCTAGGTTTTGGCCTTTCTAGGGAGTTTTTTAGGCTGGGTTTCTGAACAGCACTGAGATATCAGCTGGTGTAAGAAGGGCTATATAAATACATTTGATTTAATTTTGATGAAAGAAATAAAAGCTGAAATAAATAATTCTCTCTACTATTATTCTGACATTTAACATTCTTAAAATAAAGTGGTGATCCTAACTGACCTAAGACAGGGAATTCTTACTAGGATTAAATGTCAGGAATTGTGAAAAACTGAGTTTAAATGTATTTGGCTAAGGTGTATATAAACTTTCGACCTCAACTGTAAGAGGGGTAAACAGACCAAATTACTAGGGTGAGGCACATGGGCTACTAACATCTTACTACACAACATACACTTAATATTACTTTCTTAGCTACAGTATACTTATCTCCCTGGAATAATACATAATTTGTGAAGCAGCATACAACAGATCTTTGGACTCACATTGTGCTCGGCTCACTTGAACAGGAAAGTGGCGGTCCTCCGAGTTAACAGTTGTTTTGAGCGTGGCACAAATCATGCTTTATTGACATGATTTTGTATTTAAATTGAAATTTGGAAAAAGAGCCCCATTACCCAGATTTGGGACCACTCAGCCACGGTCACCGATTCCTTTCCAGCTTGTTGTGTGATGTTTATGTTCAATGGTCGATGAGCACCAATACGTTTTATCTATAATATATCTTCATTATTTCTCTTCATATGACAAGGATTAAAAAGGACTTGCCAGTAGAATGTCGACTTGATTCATGATGATGACTGCTAGCTAAGATTCTTAAAGTATGATGTTGACATGATCAGTCCAATCAAAGGTACTGTACATATAAGGTGATTTGACTTCCTGTTATCTGTGACCTTGAGCCTTCTTGGATTGGCACTTCTATAGCAGCATCTGAAGGGCTAGAATTCTCGATGTCTCCTCTTACACTTGGCCGTGATGTAAAGTCCCCATGAGTGACAGAACACTGAGCCAATCACGGCACAATGCTCCACCACCACAGCTTGCTCCACAACCACAGAAAGCACTGAGCTAGGCTGAAACACTTGCATTTTGGAGCTGCCTTACGCAACAGTGTTTGTAGAGATGCTGACTAACAGAAGGTAAACTGTATAAGAAGAAAGAAAGTTGCACACTAAATTTATGCAAAAGGTTAGTTTAACATGCGATTTACGTCAATACTGTTAGCATGATGTTAGTTCAACACCAGAGTTTAGCTATTAGAGGAGCTGGGTTGTGTTCACACTGAAGGCCACTAACAAAAACATCCTTCCTTTAAGATTCTCTTTCTTTACTTTCTCGCGTTATTTTACTGTTCACCTCTACACCGTTAGCATCATGTTAGTTCATCAGGGAGCGATATAGAAAAAGCTTGCTGGGTTTTGTTCACACTCATGGTCCATACATCAACAGGCAAAGCCTTTGATCTCAGAGCCTCACTAAATCAACACCAGACAAAGTTCATCAAAAGGTCAGCCAAGTCATCTGATCGTCACATTCCAGAACCCAGAGTTTTACAACAGCCAGCCATTCATTGGGGCAGGTTCAATGTCACCCAAAGTTCAGGGAACACGACGAACAAACGGAACATACCAGGAAACAAATAGACAGGTTCATAAATAGGATAAATCTAGACTTGACGGGCAAAGGTAAATATAAAAGTGGTAGTTTCTTGGAAAACATGAATCCACTAGACTATAGAAAGTCCCATACATGGACCGTTTCACTTCACTTGTTAAGTAAATTACACATATGACTACATGAAAAACCTTAGAGCTATCAGGTCATGATAAGAAACATTATAATGAATTATGCTGGGTAGGTAAATAAATATCTCATGAACAAATTAGAATTTTATAAAATGAAGAACGCAAAAATATGTATAATGTGTTCTACGAAAACGAGCATTTCCGAAATGGCTCCTACTTGGATAAGAAGAGGGACAGGGACAGCAGATCAAAGCCACTTGAAAAACAAATATACAGTTGAAATCGGAAGTTTACATACACTTAGGTTGGAATCATTACAACTCGTTTTTCAACCACTACACACATTTCTTGTTAACAAATTATAGTTTTGGCAAGTCGGTTAGGACATCTACTTTGTGCATGACACAAGTCATTTTTCCAACAATTGTTTACAGACAGATTATTTCACTGTATCACAATTCCAGTGGGTCAGACGTTTACACACACTAAGTTGACTGTGCCTTTAAACAGCTTGGAAAATTCCAGAAAATGATGTCATGGCTTTAGAAGCTTCTGATAAGCTAATTTACATCATTTGAGTAATTTTCAGCTGTACCTGTGGATGTATTTCAAGGCCCACCTTCAAACTCAGTGCCTCTTTGCTTGACATCATGGGAAAATCAAAAGAAATCAGAAAAGACCTCAGAAAAATAATTGTAGACCTCCACAAGTCTGGTTCATCCTTGGGAGCAATTTCCAAATGCCTGAAGGTACCACGTTCACCTGTACAAACAATAGTACGCAAGTATAAACACCATGGGACCACGCAGCCGTCATACCGCTCAGGAAGGAGACGTGTTCTGTCTTCTAGAGATGAACGTACTTTGGTGTGAAACGTGCAAAGCAATCCCAGAACAACAGCAAAGGACCTTGTGAAGATGTTGGCGGAAACAGGTACAAAAGTATCTAGATCCACAGTAAAACGAGTCCTATCTCAACATAACCTAAAAGGCCGCTCAGCAAGGAAGAAGCCACTGCTCCAAAACCGCCATAAAAAGCCAGACTACGGTTTGCAACTGCAGATGGGGATAAAGATCGTACTTTTTGGAGAAATGTCCTCTGGTCTGATGAAACAAAAATAGAACTGTTTTGCCATAATGGCCATCATTATGTTTGGAGGAAAAAGGGGGAGGATTGCAAGCCGAAGAACACCATCCCAACCGTGAAGCACGGGGGTGGAAGCATACTGTTGTGGGGGTGCTTTGCTGCAGGAGGGACTGGTGCACTTCACAAAATAGATGGCATCCTGAGGGAGGAAAATTGCGTGGATATATTGAAGCAACATCTCAAGACATCAGTCAGGAAGTTAAAACTTGGTCGCAAATGGGTCTTCCAAATGGACAATGACCCCAAGCATACTTCCAAAGCTGTGGCAAAACGGCTTAAGGACAACAAAGTCAAGGTATTGGAGTGGCCATCACAAAGCCCTGACCTCAATCCTATTAAAAATTTGTGGGCAGAACTGAAAAAGAGTGTGCGAGCAAGGAGGCCTACAAACCTGACTCAATTACACCAGCTCTGTCAGGAGGAATGGGCCAAAATTCACCCAACTTATTGTGGGAAGCTTGTGGAAGGCTACCCGAAATGTTTGACCCAAGTTAAACAATTTAAAGGCAATACTAACAAATAGTAATTGAGTGTATGTAAACTTCTGACCCACAGTGAATGTGATGAAAGAAATAAAAGCTGAAATAAATCATTCTACTATTATTCTGACATTTCACGTTCTTAAAATAATGTGGTGATCATTGCTGACCTAAGAGAGGGAATTTTCACTAGGATTAAACGTCATGAATTGTGAAAAACTGAGTTGAAATGTATTTGGCTAAGGTGTATGTAAACTTCCGACTTCAACTGTATGCGACATCAAAGACAAACACCAAACTCCTCTCCAATTCTATAATGTATACAATTACCACAGTGTGATTCTTTACAGTGACAAGGAGGTGATAGTGCAAGTACAAATCAAATCAAAAATCAAAGTTTATTGGTCGCGTACACAAATTTGCAGATGTAGTCGCAGGTGCAGTGAAATGCCTGTGTTTCTAGCTCCAACCGTGCAGTAATAACTGGTAATACAAAACAATACACACATAATCCAAAATGTAAAAAGAAAGAAATAAACAAATATCGGAACAAATCCAATTAACAACCCAAATAGCACAGTAACAGTAATCCAAATACAATCTATATGCATCTACACATGATTAATTTACACAAGGTATACTAGGAATGATATGTACAGTAGATATACGAGATATATTAGAGTGAGCCATGTCAAGAATCCAGTATATAAATAAATATGCAGTGTATTAACAGTGTAACTAAAATACAATTTACAGTAGTAGAATACAATATATAAACACATAGTACAAAACCCCATAGCAAAATGTATAGAATTGGAATAATATATAGTACCAGTCAAAAGTTGACACACCTACTCAATTCAATTGTTTTTCTTTATTTTTACTATTTTCTACATTGTAGAATAATAGTGAAGAGATCGAAATGATGAAATAACACATGAATCATGTAGTAACCAAAAATGTGTTAAACAAATCAAAATATATTTTTATTTGAGATTCTTCAAAGTAGCCACCCTTTGCCTTGATGACAGCTTTGCACACTCATTCTCTCAACCAGCTTCACCTGAAATGTTTTTCTTGAAGAAGGAGTTCCCACATATAATGAGCACTTGTTGGCTACTTTTCCTTCACTCTGTGGTCCAACTCATCCCAAACCATCGCCGTTGGGTTGAAGTCGGGTGATTGTGGAGGCCAGGTCATCTGGTGCAGCCCTCCATTTGTATATATTTCTTAACACCATTCTTTTAGATTTGTGTGTATTGTTGTGAATTGTTAGATAGTGAATTGTTAGATACTACTGCACTGGAGCTAGGAACACAAGCATTTCGCTACACCCGCAATAACATCTGCTAAATATGGGTATGTGACTAATACAATTTGATTTGACTGAGCCATGACTAGAATACAGTATACACAAATAAAGTGGATCATACACAGATCACACCAACACTATAGCTCCTGAATATGCCCGCTTACACAGGGTCACTAAACATCATGGGGTGCCAAGGCTATCACAACACAGCTGTGTGTAGTATCCCTTTTTAGTCAAACAAACTAGCGATCCAATTAATGTTGCACTGTATATCATCAATACACTCGCTCTCTCTCATAATTACACCTCTTCATTTGACAAGCTGCATGATTGTTTTCCTAACAGTGGATGACTTCGTTAGTACTTTCCATTGCGGGTTATTTTTAAACTGTCATTCCTCCAGCCACCGACAGACTCATCCCTACGATCCGCTCTCCTCTGTTCATCATAACAATCATTAATAACTGTCAGTGGCTGCCGTCAATAGAACACACTCATTCCCTCATTACCATGTAGAAGCATTAGTTCCTGCGCGGTACCTCCACTACAGGGCCAGGCCAATTACTTTGCCCAAATGGAATCGCATTAATCAAATCTTAACAAGGTGGCAAATTTAAAGATATCAGATTGCCAAAGACAGCATAACTAATATGTCACTGTCAGGGGCTAGTGTGTAGTCTAGGTATGTGGCATGCAAAGACTAAATATATCCCTTGGTAGAGAAGAGAAGGGGTCCGTATGAATTCTGACGTTTCATATGATCTGACATACAGCGTGTTATATTATCGACACCAACCAAACCAACCACATATAGAGGCCAATTTCCTGATGTAGATAATGACAATAAGTTGCATATACTAGAGAAATGTTAACTTTGAAAGTGAAGAGAAATGTGAAGTCTGTCAATATCGGCAATTGCTAACGAGACAATTGAGCTACAGCATTTAAAGTAGTAGTTAGCTTAAAGGGTAGTATAAAAAGCTACTGTGGTGCAGTAAACGTGCTGTATCATTCGATGCACCGTTATCGTGATAATTCAATCAATTTATCATCATATGGATTTTTGCCCATATCGCCCAGCTCTAATTTGACAACTATCAAAGAGAAAGAGGAGCCCGAGAGCACTGTCTGCTGATGATGACTTCTCTCCCTACTCTGGAAACGACAGTGGAAATAGAGAGGGACAGAGAGACAGAGACAGAGAATTTGAGAGTGTGAGGGCAATGGGTAGTGCGAGAGATAGAGGAATGATACAAAGGAAGAGTGAGGAAGAAATGAGAAAGGGAGAGAGAGAGAGAAGGAAGGAAGGAAGGAGAAATAAGAAGGAACAGAGATTGAGAAGAAGAGTGGGAGGGAGAGAGTGGGGAAAAAAGAGAGAGTAAGAGGAGGAGGATGAAATGTCAAGAGAGAATGAGCGAACGTGTCTCAGGCAGCGCCAGCAGGCGGCAGTTCATCATGTGTCCCTTCACAGAGACGTTTTCTTTTACACTTTAAATGATGATACTCATCAATCAACCAGTGACAGCTGCATCAAGCCAGCTGCAAACATGCAAAGGCCAGCAGTGTGAAAGCTGCTGACTCCAACAATCCTCCCGCCGCTGGGTACAGGAGGAATCAGTCAGCCAGGGTCCAGGCTACACTACACACAATCTATAAGCTCTCATACAACCGCTGGCGTTTGTTCTCCAGCTACTGTAAAACAAACACAATCCATTTAATAAAGCTACAGTATACAGTACCAGTCAAAAGTTTGGACACACCTACATTTTTTTTTAAACTATTTTCTGCATTGTAGAATAATAGTGAAGACATCAAAACTATGAAACAGCACATATGGAATCATGTAGTAAAAAAGTGTTAAACAAATCAAAAAATATTTTAGATTTGAAATTCTTCAAAGTAGCCACCCTTTGCCTTGATAACATTTTGTTGCATCACAGTGCTTATTCTAAAATTGATGAAATATTTTTTGTATAAATGTTTGCATTTACAAACTGAAATAACCATTCAGACCCTTTCCTCAGTACTTTGTTGAAGCACCTCTGGCAGCGATTACAGCCCCGAGTCTACTTGGGTATGACACTACAAGCTACAAGCACACTACAAGCACACCTGTATTTGGGGAGTTTCGCCCATTCTTCTCTGCCGATCCTCTCAAGATACCGTTAGGGATGGATGGGGAGCGTCGCTACACAGCTATTTTCAGGTCTCTGCAGAGATGTTCGATTGGGTTCAAGTCCGGGCTCTGGCTGGGCCACTCAAGGACATTCAGAGACGTGTCCTGAAGCCACTCCTGCTTTGTCTTGGCTGTGTGCTTAGGGTCATTGTCATGGTGGAAGGTGAACCTTTGCCCCAGTCTGAGGTCCTGAGAGCTCTGGAGCAGATTTTCATCAAGGATCTCTCTGTACTTTGCTCTGTTCATCTTTCCGTCGATTCTGATTCGTCTCCCAGTCCCTGCCGCTGAAAAACATCGCAACAGCATGATGCTGCATCAACCCTACTTGACTGTAGGGATGGTGCCTGGTTTCCTCCAGACGTGACGCTTGGCATTCAGGCCAAAGAGGGCTGTCATCAGACGAAATAATCTTGTTTCTCATGGTCTGAGAGTCTTTAGGTGCCTTTTGGCAAACTCCAAGAGGGCTGTCATGTACCTTTTACTGAGGAGTGTCTTCAGTCTGGCCCCTCTACCATAAAGGCCTGATTGGTAGAGTACTGCAGAGATGGTTTGTCCTTCTGGAAAGTTCTCCCATCTCCACAGAGGAACTCTGTAGCTCTGTCAGAGTGACCATCGGGATCTTGGTCACCTCCCTTCCCAAGGCCCTTCTCCCCCGATTGCTAAGTTTGGCAGGGCGGACAGCTCTAGGAAGAGTCTTGGTGGTTCCAAACATCGTCCATTTAAGAATGATGGAGACCACTGTTCTTGGGGACCTTAAATGCTGCAGAAATGATTTGGTACCCTTCCCCAGATCTGTGCTTTGAAACAATCCGG